>NW_025790277.1:0-6436 GCF_021130785.1 Homalodisca vitripennis
TTTAAGGTCATTTGTGAGTGTATGAAACCACTTTTTTTACTTCCTTATTGGCTATTTATAGAATTTTCAGGAAATGGGTAAAAAGGCGGACCTTTCACCAAGGAAATGTGCTGTGGCCAAGGTTCTTTTGGAAGAACAACATTACACACAAACTGAAATAGCACACAGACTAAATATTTCACAGAAGCCAGTTAGTAGGATCAAGAAAACACTTGATATCAGTGGTATTTATAAATCCAGCTGTATCGGAAAATGTGGCCGGAAGAAAGAGTTAAGTCCAAGGATGGCAGAGAGTTGAAAAACATGACACTAGTCAATAGAAAAATGACCAGCAAGGTTCTTAGTGACCAATTAAGAGATTATGACACAAATGTTTCGCCCAAGACCATCAGAAGAACCTTGAATGGACAAGTTCTTCGAGCATGCAGGCCTACAAAAAACAAAAAATAACACCGGCAAGGGCTAAGAAGTGATTGGAATGGGCCAAAGGCATTCAGTTCACTGATGATGATTGGAACAAGGTACAGTACCCTCAGGATTCAGTAGAGAACTGAATCCCTTTCACCATTCCAATCTCTTCTTAGCCATTGCTGATGTTATTTTTTATGTTTTTGTATGCCTGCCTGCGCGAAGACCTTGTTTATTCAAGATTCTTCTGATGGTGCCATAATCTCTTAACTGGTCACAAGAACCTTGCTGGTCATTTTTCTATTGACTAGTGTCATGTTTTTCAACTTTCTGGCCATCCTTGGACTTAACGCTTTCTTCCGGCCACATTTTCCGATACAGCTGGATTTATAAATACCACTGATATCAAGTGTTTTTCTTGATCCTACTAACTGACTTCTGTGAAATATTTAGTCTGTGTGCTATTTCAGTTTGTGTGTAATGTTGTTCTTCCAAAAGAACCTTGGCCACAGCACATTTCCTTGGTGAAAGGTTCGCCTTTTTACCCATTTCCTGATAATTTTATAAATAGCCAATAAGGAAGTAAAAAAGTGGTTTCATACACTCACAAATGACCTTAAACTTACTTTAATAATAACAGAACACACTAAAAGAAATGATCTACTGAACCTAAAACATGTTAACCACATGAAAAATTAACTGTAGCCTGATTGTGGTTATGGAGCTGGTAGATTTGTAAAGGCAGATTATAAACAAAACAGGCAGTGTTGCCACCCGCCAACATAAAATTACCAAATTTTCTGCTAATACTATTCTAAAGTAACACACGAATGAGGGTATATACTTTAACATATACCAAAATGAAATTAAAAATTGTTTTAGTAAAAATTGAGAAGAAAAAACACAAAAATGTACTTTAGTCTAATAATTTGGCCAGCACTGTAAGTAGCCTACAGCTGACTCGGTAGATATAAGTAGCGTAATTTGTTTCTCTTTCTCAAACTGACTTCGATTCTTATTCTCTTAGAACAACGTTAATCAATGTAAAATGATGACATTGAAAAAATGGACGTTGGGTTAAATATTTTTATAAAATTACAATTATTCCAGAATTCCCATATTTCATAGTGTAAACCATATCAAGTAAAATAACGGTAAATCATACATATTGTTCCCCCCCCTCCCCTTTTAAGCCTTATTCTGCCCGTCCTCATGGGCCACCGCCCTGTGCGAGGATCTTATCAAACAGAATAAGGGGGAGAGTCGATACAGTACAAGGTCAATGGTACTGATAAAAAGTGCAAGGGTCACAGGACAGGATTCGAACCTGCGCTATTCTCTAATCAGACTCAAAGTCCGACGTCTTAGACCGCTCGGCCATCGGCACTCCCAAACACACACAGGGCTGTTCGAAAGAAGGGTGGGGGTGAAACGGGGTAAGCTATCCCGGGTCGCCACCGCCACGGTTATAGGGATGGGTGCTACCGTGGTTATGCAGTGAAACAGAATGGGAACACAACTCGAGCTTCGATACATTAGAGCAGAGTGGTAACATTAGACCCTTTTTTAGGTTTTCACTCTAGAGCTGTAACATTTAGAGATATCTTCTGACAATGCATATCCCACAGGCTGTTTTTCCTTGGACAAAAATAAAATAATTCTGTTAATGTTAAATTACTAGTCTAATTATGGAATTATAACATCACGATATTAAACAATGTGTGCAATGATAAAAATAAATTTTATAAATGTGATTGAATGTAGAAATGATTATGATTACTCAATATACCTTCAGTTAGTTGATATTGTAAGCTTTGGGGGAGAGGTAAGCTTACTCTTGACACCGGCACACGCACCCTGACCCTAGACAGTTCCCATGGGCCTAGTATCAAAAGGCTGAGCCATTTCTTTGATCTCCAGCGGCGGTGCCCGCCCGGGCAGGGCGGTGTGGTGGGAGAGAGGGTTAGCCGTGACGTCGCAGAGGCCTGATCAGTGTCCAGATACCGCCACCACAAGCTGCGCCTTGCATCAGTTAAAGGCACACCAAGGCAGCACGAACCAAAAGGCACCAAACTAATATCCCAGCCACGGAAGTAAAGACAACGCGCGTAAAGCCAATCAAAGCTAAAAAAACAGAAAGATCCATTGCCGTATTCTGTGACAACTTTTCCAAGGACTGGCCGGTGTTGGCAAGTTGAACAGTCGTAGGTTACATTAATTGGCGGCACTGCGTCGTTTACACGCTGCTGCACATTGTCCGGAAAGTGATTTAATATTGATGTTGATCCTCAGTGATGATTGATGTGGATTTAGTTTATATTATGTCATGTGTCAAAATGAGTTGTTGTGGTCGTGCTTCCTTCTGTCAAAATAACTCTCAGAATAGACTCAGAGGAAGTGAACAGCGAGTAGTGTACGCTGTAATTTTCCAAAAAGACATTGAGACTAGTAAAATTTGGAGTTTATCCTAAAGTGTAAAAGAAGGAGACGCGGTAAAATTGTAAGTATGCCTATTTTGTGTAGTGATTGCATTTGGTCACCATCTGGACTACATTGATGACATGAAAAACTACGCTTATTCTTAGGGCTTGCCTCAGAAATTGTTTATTAAAGACGCTTTGTTGTTCCGTCAATAAAAACTTCCCAAAACTAAAATCAGTAATGACGATGACACACGATGAGTAGGCGCACAATGAACGGATAGAAAAACGACGTGTCCGTAAAAACGCACAGACTACGACAGTATAAGTTATACAGTTTAAGTTCGCAAAAACCGCGTAGAGCGAATTCATAGACGGTTCTGGCGAAAAATGCGAAAATCTGCGTTAGACAGAAAACAACAGTCTGAAATCTTACCATTGATGGTCTTTAGAACAAAAACTAATCTGAGAAGCAGAGCATAAATATATTTGTATAAATCCAAAATTCTAATGCATTCTAAAACCTGTAAGAAGGCATGCGCACAAAACTGGTCAAATGCCCTGGAGACAAAACTTTCTTATTACAAAATCATTTATCGCAACAAAAATTCTATAAGTCACATTTATGTTTACTAAACTATTGTCTACCCCAAGCAGATTAAGCGCAATTACTAAGGAAAGGGCTAAAAGTAACTAGATTGGTCCAGTGAGGAAATTATCGCGGGCGAGATTATGATATAGGGCATCTGTCTCATAAATCTTGTGATTTTGGAAAGGTAAAGCAAAAAATGGGAGTTTCCGTTCTACTCATCAAGCAAGTACCCTTAGAGCGATGGTGTAGCTAATAACTTTCCCTTTGTCGGCCAGGGTATTTCTACAATACAGTCTATTTACTTTGAGATGTCCAAACTGTATCAGAAAATGCGTATCCGAGCTAGATAAATATATGTGTTTTTAAGTTTTGATAAGAGTGCACATCGATAGGCAGGAATATTACTTCGTATTATCAAACGTGCTCATCAGGCTGGATTCAAAGATGTGTCGCCATCGTGTCGGACCTTTCTGGTGGTTGTGGGACGATTGGTGGGAATGAATTAAATGATTTCGTGTACCGAAATACACATGCTTTGTTAACCCTGCAGACAATAAGAGAAACAGTTTGGGTTTATTGCGGACATGCACACTATCTTAAGTTGTTAAGAAAATCACGTTCCTGGATGAAGGATTAGAGTATTGAAGTGTACGGGACCGCGAGAGAATCCGAGGTTACTGTGCATATTTTAACTGAAAAGCGCTCGAAGAACAAAGATACAGGGGAAATACAAACAAGATGTTTTAAAATCTACGCCCACATTCTGTTTTTTTAAACACAACTTTGAGAAAGGAAATGACAGACATGCGTCTGTTGCTCTCCGGCAAAGGCTGTATTCTTCTAGATTGCCACATGTCTAGAGCTATATACATTTGAGATGTGGAAATAAAAGAGTTGGCTGGAGTTTTTTCTGAACTGATTGATTCATTTGTAGAACGATTATGAATAGAAAATCAACGCATTCCCAACCCAGGGTCACTATCCAATGAAAAGCTGCGTATTTGGCATTGACCAATAATACGCAGGCTCAAAAAAAATTGTTCTAGATGATGTAAAATCAAGAAATGCTTGGTTTGCAGGTGAAAGCTGAAACGAAACTCTTACTGTTACCAACTTTTCAAAAATGGTTTATTCATATCAATAATTTCATTGAAATGTTTTTGTTTGACAAGAGGTTGAGATAAAGCGAACTCACGGACATTATCAGACATAATCTGACTACTTAGATTGAACGCAAGACCTCTACTTGAAAGTTTTTTTAGCCTAAATCCGTGGTAGCCGTCGGAGTGTTCTGCAGACCACTCCAACCAGCAACAGAAGTAATATCAACGAAATAAAAAATAAATCTATGCTTTCTAATAAAATGCCGCAGCAGCTTAGCGTCGAAACACCAAACATTGAATCAGAAGGTGTAATCAATGAAGACGTGTAATTTGACTAGCAGAACTTATCCAGTATACGCTTTCTTTGAAGCGAGAACTTTTAAGAAACGAATGCCTAGAACAGTCGAGGAGACAATAGAGAATAATGAAGGTTGTACCTGTCTTAAACGAATATGAGGGATTACGAGATCGAAAGTGAAAACCGAAAATGCTCATTCAGAAAATAGTTGGGCGTGCGGAAGGAAGAAGCGCTTTCTTATGATTATGCTGTTAATGGCTATGCTTACAGGACACAGGAAAGTAGACACGCTAACCCCATCACTGGGAAAACATTAGAGTAGACGATCTACCTCATGAACACTTAGATAACGAAATCTGGATGAAAACTTTAACTCCATACGGAAAATTTAGCTGTGCCTTACAGAAGGGATCTGGAAAAAAACAATTAAAAGAATTTGAGAAATGGTATTTTTAAAGTTTCCACGGAGAAGGAAATTCTTCTTTTCGAAAGTGCAAAACCATGTTATAGCCAATCTTGATAAAGAGTATATTTAAACTGAAAAGTTCCCCTAATGTTATGCAAGTCAGGCGCATTACCATCTTGATATTGCCAGAGAGTAGAGACATTTTATTAGATTAAGGGACGTTATCAGTAACTTTAAATGCAGAGAGGAAACAGCTTAAAAAAGCTGAGAAGTGAAGACTTCCAATAAAAAAAAAATGACTGAAGAACAGTGTTAAACTAAATATATGAGTGCTGTAACTATGTAAGTGGTATCAATATATTCAACATGCATAATTAGTAGTTTTAGGTATTCGGACGTCTTAAACAATAACAGTAAACAACATAATTGCTGCTAAAATGTAACGAACTATATATTTATTTGGACTTAGCAATCATTTTCGATCATTGAGGTTCTAGTACTAGATCGATTATACATTGCCTAAGGTAAGTCACAAAATAATTTTCAAACATATCCCGTACCATTGAAAATTATTTAAATAGTTATTAACCAAATAAAGTATGGTGGTGCCAATTGAAAAAATGTAGATTCGATGGATAATTATTTCTTTCTAAAATTATTCTCATTATTCATTTGTATCTACAAAAGCCTAAGGGATTATCTTAAATAAATATTCTTAGTTCCAATTCTTCATCCAATGAAATAATATTATAGATAGACTAAATTTACATAACAACTATTGCCGCTAAACAGTATTGTTTTTAAACCAAAAAAATAACTGCTTCTTAAACTTTCAATGTCTTGTCTTTCCGAGTTCAAACACGCCTTTTTGTGGCGTTTGTGAACAATTTACAAATCGATAAAAACTGAAATATAATTTATACTCTGCTATTCTTCAGCAGATCACAACGCAAGTTTAAAAATATATATGGATGTCCTTAATTATATTAATCTACTGATGTGTCAATAGCGTGTAAAAACCATAAGGCAAACGCTCGCCATAGTGGCAAATGGGCGCGGGTAGAACGCGGCATCATGACTAAGTCAGGTTCAGTGACGTATGCGCGGTCACGTGACCAGGGGGTCACGCCGGTAAGCAAAATGGTGCAGCCCTTGATACTAGGCCCTGAGACAGTCCCCCTAAACAGTTCCTTAGGGAGTCCGTATGCC
>NW_025790278.1:0-5482 GCF_021130785.1 Homalodisca vitripennis
AGATATTAGCGAAAATAGGAGACAGTGGAAAACCCATTGCCATTCTCTCATCTTGACGGTAAATTTTACCCTCTAAACCAAAATGAATGGCATTGAGTGCATAGTTCTAACAGTTTCCATAGTTTACTGGCACGGGAAGTTTAGTTCTATCCTTTAATGTTTGGTCTTCTTTGAGACGTGATTTAATAATTCCGAGAGTTTCTGGAACTGGTACATTTGTAAATAGACTTTCGACATCAAAACTTACCAGTTTGTCAGTTTCAGTCAACTTTAGGGATTTTGGACTTCTCTACAAAATCCCTGGAATTTTTGATGAAAGAGTCAATTTTTCCTACCAATGGCGTTAAGATGTCTAAGAGGACTTTAGACAATTCCCCTGCAAGGTGAATCACGAGAACTAATGATGGGCCGGAGAGGGATGGTAGGTTTGTGGATTTTGGGAAGGCCATACATATGGGGGATTTTGGAGTGGTGAGGAGTTAATTTAGATCTAAATTTATCTGAACAAATTCTTTATGTTTTCTTAAAGTGTTTGCTACTTTGCGTTCAAATGAATCAGTCGGGTCTTTATTTAAAATTGACAGCATACATTAAATTGGCAGACCAACCTATCATAAACCATCAGTAGAGATTAGGCCGCTTTGGTTGCCAATTCTAAAAATGAACTGAAGAGAAAACCAAAAGTATACAAAGGGATCAGATATTTGTAATAAACCAATGCGGAGTCACAATATGGTTTTAAGAAGTTCATCTCGCATGAACCAATAATAAACGAAGGGCCCATCCCTGTCCCCTTCCTTTTTATTTCCGCCATCTTGTTTTAGTCTGCCGTCACGATTACCATTGGCTAGCCCCTTTGGTCAGTCGTAGGTGGTTAGTAGAGGAATGAAGACGTATTGTGACCTGTATTGCGTAGTTCTGTTTTAATGATTAGTTTTTTGTATAGTTTTTTTATTAAGTGCATGTTTATAGAGTTAGTGAAGTTGACAAACAACATGTAGGTTGTGATTCCTGACTAAGGCGTGCCACAACGCTTTGGTAAGATTTGTTTATTTTAACCTAGTTGTAATATTATGTACACCATTTTCACAAAAGTATTTCAACAAATCAAACACGTAGCAATCACGATGACAAATCATAATCAATAAACAACTGTCTTATGTAAGCTCTATCTTGAACAACATAGGCAATAACAGAGTGATATACTATAAATATGAATAACAAAAACAACAATAAATAACAAGTAATAATAACAATACAGTAACAGCAACGATAAATAAGTAGTTGACCAATGCTATAACATTAATAAAATTTAGAAACTCAACATATACTATCAATAATTACTACAATCGTAGCTTAGTTATTGTAAGTGGATCTGTATTAACATGTGTTAGGTGTTTACATTTAATAATTTGTTTTTCAGGGAGTAATTTTGAATCGTGAAAAAAGTCGATGTGCGCTGCCTCACTACCCAGTTTTAGAAGTCTGCATAATTCCATTGTTTGATGCATAATATGTGGGCCTAAATATTCTGCAGAAAAGTGTCTTAGAGCGGTACCTCTTGGTATAGAGAAGTCTACATCCGACACTAGATGAGGGCAGCGAGGAAGCCGTTCACCAGCCTGTACTGGAATAAAATATCAATATATATTTCTTCTTTCCTGGAGAGGCTGCAGTCCATATAGCATCTCAATCTCAGCGACGGGGGTTGCAAGATAATTATATCCCATTTCACTCCAAGAAGTCTTAAGCAACGCACCTGCACTCTGTTCAGCAGCACAATGTGGCCCACTTGATATGGAGACCAAACAACGGAACAGTACTCCAACAAAGGACGCACAAGAGTCTTATAGATATAGCCAATGTAGAGGGGGATCTGAAGTCTTTGCAGGTTCGGGCAATAAACCCAAGCATAGAAGAGGCCTTATTTTTAACATGCATTATGTGTTCGTAAGGGCTTAGGGAGGGTGTCATAATAACTCCGAGGTCCCTGACTCTGTCTACTATCTTAAGAGGGGATCCATTTAGAGAATAGTCTGAGGGCCTGGCTGTGTTGCTTCGAGTGTAGCTGATGACAAGACACTTAGCTATATTAAGCTCCATAGCATTTACTCTGCACCAGTTACTTATCCTGTCAAGGGAATGTTGGAGTTCCTCTTGGTCAAATTATTAATAATAATTTGTCCACTTTGCAGGTTGTACATGTTTTGTAACGTCCATTATAGTCATACTATGTAATTGGGCATGCATTACAAACACATTCATCATTTGGTATTACCTCTGCCTAAAAGATGTATAATATGCTTAGTAAATTTTGAAACACTACTTCATTTTCGGATAAATTATACTAACAATTTTACTGAGGCATTTCAAACATCGTTTCGGCTGAGAGTAAGTCTTTTTTTCAGCAAGTGTTTAATTGCACTAACTTTAGCATATCATCGAGTCGGGATCTAATGTTTCAAACTACTAATAGGACCTTTCGTGCTGAGGCTCACCATTCTATAGAGATTACCCTTATATTTATATCTGGGCGTATTTCTTATGATGGCTTGATTTCTAAATGTACCATATTTGGGGAAACGTCGAACATCATAATTCAATCGGTCTTGTTCAATCTATGCACTAAGTATGGAGTTTTATAATGTAATAGTAAATTGAGCCCCGCGTACTCATCTAGTCCTTTTCATTTCATTTCATTTCATTATCATTTATTGAGTCAACGGTAAACCAATTTCGTACATATCAAGTAACAGATGGCATGCCAGAAATTAACAAATCCAATTACATATCGCCAACACTTAATTGTAGATAATAGAAAACAATATTATCAAATATTCAAAGTTTAACATAATATACATACAAATTAACGCCTACATCAAAATAAATATCAAAATCGATTAATTATAAATAATGTAGAAAATAATTAAATAACAGCTGAGGTTTAATTTACCACCTATTAATAAATAACTAAAAATACCACCTAATAAATAATCCTTAACAAACAACATCAATAAATAAATACATTTACCACCATCCAAATAAACAACAAATGGTAACAAATGGCACGCCAGACATTAACATAATATACATATAAACATTAACACCAACATCAAAATAAGTATAAAAATCGATTAATTATAATAATATGAAAAATATAAATAACAGCTGAAGTTTAATTTAGCACCCATTAATAAATAACTGAAAATACCACCTAATAAATAATCATTAATAAATAAACATCTAATAAATAATACATTTACCACCATCCAAATAAATAACAAAATAATTTAATTATAAATAATACGAAAACAACATTATGCAACAACCAAAGCTCATATCACAGGATATAAATCAAAATATTTAATAACGGCTCGATTTGTATAGATCTACAATGCACATTAAATAAAGTCATGCAGAGATCTCCGAAAGGATTTGCTTGATGGACCCAAAGAACTCAACAACCACCATTCACTATGTTTCCTTTCCTCGTCATTCTTGGAATACAGCTGTGGTGGGCGTAAACAGAAGACATAGCACGCCTTGCAGAAGATGTCTTGGGACCTCGTAATATTCGGAATTCGAAAATCAATTACAGACAGGAGATCCGGCAGTCAATGAGTCCATTAATTATCTTGTGCAGCAGTACGAGATCAGCTATCTCTCTTCTTCTTTCAAGAAGGGGCAGCCCCAGGGAAATCCGAAGACACTCGACAGGTACGTCAAGGTATTGATAGCCAAGTTGCACCCCAATTAGCCTTATGACCCTGACCTGTATTTGCTCTAGGAATTTAATATGACCACTTTGGTAAGGGTTCCAAATAGTTGAACAGTATTCTAGTATAGGCCGAATTAGAGTTTTAAATAGGTAAGCTAAAGTCGATGGAGATCAGAAATCACCGGATATTCTGTACAAAAACCCCACAAGAGAGTTCGCTTTGTTGCAGACGTAAGTTAATGTGGTCCCATGGGTTGAGGTTGCAGTTCAAAACAACACCCAAGTCCTTGCATTTGTTGACTCTACTTAGTGGGAAGCCCGGAGTCTGTAGTCAAAGGTGGTAATGGAGATGGACCTAGAGTAGGTAGAATTAAAGCACTTATTGACGTTCAAGTCCATTGAATTTCTCGAACACCAGTCCTCAATCCGCTCCAAGGTTTCTTGAAGGCTCTCGCAATCTCTCGAACTTGTCCCCTCTCCAGAAAAAGTTTGAATATCATCATCAAGACAAGATATAAATATACGCAATGACACTCTAAATGTCATTGATAAACAAATTGAATAGTAGAGGCGCTAGGTGAGAGCCCTGAGGAACACCCGATGTCCACCGGAAAATGCCCAGAGAAAGGAACCCGCAAAAACCTAACAATCATTTTCCGATCCTTTAAGAACCTAGAGAGCCAGCTCAGAAGAGAGCCAGCCCACATCCAAAACCCTCAAGTGATAGCAATGTAGGAGACCATGGATTAATCCTATCAAAGTCTTTCGAGAAGGTCCATCAATATACATTCAACTTGATTGATTAATGGAGAAAGAGGATATTATGAAGTTTTTGAAGGAGAATGAGATAGTTGATGTTGGCTTTCCACTGCTGAACACCATGCTGCACATCGACTATTACCTGTTTTGAAAACAAATGCAAGTCTGTCAACTACCAAACTCTCAAAGACTTTTTTGCCATTACAGAATGGAAGAGCAATAGGTCGGTAGTTTTGCTACGTCTGACCTACTGCCAGACTTTAGAAAAGGCGTTTTTATGTAGACTGAACCTTCAAGTTTGCTGGAAATGTCCCATTGGCAAGTAACAAGTTAAAGTAAGTCGAGAGTGATGTGGAGCTAAAACTGATCTACAGTACCTTCAAAGACTGCTGCTGGTATTGCAATCTGGTCCCCATACCTGTGTTTGGATCAAGTAATTAAGTATCCTTTTCCACTTGCTGTGCAGTAAAACGATAAACTACTTACCATTCAAAGTTGGTACCAAAATTCGAGACGAGTAACCAGGCATCACAGTATTAGAGTACACTAAAGAGAAAAACTCAGTCGAAAAGTTCACCATGGAGGACAGGGTACTCCATCATGCCTCTACATAATTTATATTTTAAATGAGAGGGTGGTGTTGTGGACTTCATATTTTTTATGTATGACCCAAACTCCTATGAATTGTAAAATAAATAAACTATACATACACAAAAAAATATAAACCTATAAATCACTGTCCACCGATAATGTTCTCCTTACTAAGCTTCATATACCAGCATTGAGGGATTACACCTGTTTTAGGTAAGACATTGAAGTATTAAAAATGCATGAATTTAATCAAATGGAAAAAAAGATTTTGTATAGTAACTGTTGTCAAGTATGCCTAAATAATTAAATGATATGTTTGATGGTTTTTTTCTATGAAACGTGTATGAAAACATTTAACTGTATACACTATAGTTCTTACTCAAACGAAATTAAAGTATCAAATAATACTTAAAA
>NW_025790279.1:0-5606 GCF_021130785.1 Homalodisca vitripennis
TTTCATCGATTCTTAGTTTTTTGTATTTTAAATTTATAAACTTGTTTTAGTTGAGTTTTAAAACTTTAGATTGTCATCACAAACCTTTTTAAAAAACAAAATATTGTAAAATTTAAATTTAAACCTAAATTTTTTGCTTTATTCTTAAGAATTATAAAGGTTATAAACTTTTCCTGTTTTTACCTGTTACGGAATAAATTCCCACATTAAGAACACGATTCACAGTAAAACTTAACTGACTACCAAGTCAAAGTCGATATTAAATATTATTCTTATTGAAATTCTTAAATTGATGTATTACATGTTTTCAGCAATAAAATATACCCCAAACTTTAGGCGATGTCTATAGATTTGAATTTGGGGGTTTTATCTATCAGAACCGCGAACACGATAGTCGCTGCGTAAACCCTTTGGGAAATAGTTTTAAAAATGGGAGCCTCCTACTACGGGAATTTACGGACGGGTTCTGGTAGGATGATTCCTGCTACGTTAGCAAGCGGAGAGCGGAGGTTATGTCGGAGTCGTTGTGCGGCTATCGGGTAGAGTATACCAGTAGAAGTGTATGTGCATTGTCTAGGCTTAAGTATAATTGTTAGGGATCTTTCGGAACCGTACTAAATATTAGTTTATCTTTTCTCATCAAAGCTAGTTGGTTTGGATAGGGGAAAATCTAGTGGCGGTCCACGGTTAATTATCAGTCCCCTGGAAGGTGCTCTCTTCCGGTCGCGTAGACACGAGGTTGCAACTTAAACTTTAATGATTAGATTTTATTTAAATTGGAAATAAAAACTAAAATAAGTTCTATTTACGTTGAGAAGCTACAAAATACAACTGTAGCATTGGAATAATGGATGAAACCTATAGTCACGTAAATGTTATTTTAACAATGAAACTTTTCTTGCAGGTATAATCGCAGCTTCACACCTCTCAGGTTTCCTGGCCGGGAACACTCGGGGGAGAAGATACATCCTCGTGAGGGGAACTTCATTAAATGTGATTGTTTACATTTTCGGATCTATGGCTCCAAATGTTTGGTTATTTGTCCTCCTTAAAATACTATCTGGTGCACTGTAAGTAACATTTAGAGGGGTTATCCTTTTAAATGTAAAATTAAGATGATTGTCGTCTAACATAAGTTATACAAGTTAACGTGATACTGCTTTTTATGATTTATGATGTTTTCAAATAACCAAAAACATTTCGATTTCAAAATGAGGATTATAAAAGTTATAAATGTTATATGTTATGTTATTTCAACTAACGAAAAGAACATGGGGGAAAACAACTCATAATACTTAACCCTACAGGACTTTTTGCGCTGTTTTCCGGACAACAGGGCATTCAAGATGGGTGAGGTTGAGAGTAGGGGCCGATTCCGGTCTAGATCCTTTTGGAGGGTAACGAACATTATTCCAAACTTTTCCCTTTGAAAGAAGGGAAAGCTAGCCCTGTTCCAGCCTCTTCTACTCCAAGAAAACACGGGAACGAGATTACACCGTCGTGATAGACTTAAAAACATTTTGGTACTTTTGGATTAAACGGAGGTCGCCTACTCAGAGCACGCCAGGGCTGTTATGTATAGGCAAATTTTTTGTAGAATGTGTTTGTTTATCACTGTACGATAGTTATCAAGATCAGGGAAGTTATGTCACCGCTTCGAGTCGGTCAAGGTCATTAGCCGGCATGTGGCACCGTGTAGCTCGTATGAATCGCTCTTACCGCTAGTTATATCTTGTTATATTTGTAGCTCACTCAAGCATTCGTGATCAGACTCTATAGAATTTTTATATTTTACTGAGCGGTATTATCTCGAAGAATGTTTTTAGTTCGTCGCTGTGATGACCGAAGGCATTATTGTTAGCCCGTTCAATTTATAGTTCCTTTTATGACGGGTTTCTTAAAATCTTTTGGGCTTTCCGACACTTATAAAAGCCGCAGTGTGCTCTGAATGGGTAGCCCGTTTAATCAGAGAGTGCCAAAACGTTTAACGATAGGAGTAACCCGCTTACAAGTATCATTAAATGTTCTGAATCCTACGCATAAATCAAACATATAGACCAGCCCTTTTTACCCCAATATCTTGCTTTGCGGTTGGTGAGTGCTCCTAGACATTTATTAGGCTGCCCACATTTAAACAACATTTTGGTGTATGCTGTACTTAGTATAGGTTCTGGGTGTTATGACCCCTTTTGTGGGTATTCTAAGATTTACATAACGTTATATTTTCTTGTAATTTATAAAAATTTGAACTAAATTTTTGTTTAACTTTTGCTAACTTATATTAAATGTATCTTTTTACAACGCATTGATACCCTAGAAGGACTTCTAGTATTATTTACGTTCCTTTTCACTTTTCTTCCATTTCGGGAAGATGAGAAGAGCTTTTAATCAGGAGTTACAGTTGCATTAACAACAAATCCTTACATTTTGTTCATCCAAGGGAGATATGGTCCAGAAGTCGAAAGCTAAATTTACATTGTATAAGCTCACCACCTGGTTTATCTTTAAAAACGATAGCGAAATGTCTCGTAAGATAGAAATCGATTGCCAGCCGATTTAGTTTTCGTGGAGGTGGAAATGGAAGAGTATCGAAAAGGGTGAAAATTAAAAGGTATTTTTTTCTCCGAACATATTTCTTATCTTTTTCCTTTCAAACTTAAAAAGATCGTCACACAAGTAATAATTATTCACTAGCAGACAACTAGAAGAGATTGACATTCACCATACCAACCAATAGTCGGACTGCAAATGTGAGGTGATTGATTTAACATTTATTTACGTTTATGACTGTTGATTTGAAGTGTAAAGCTAAGAAAAATACAGTCTAAAAAAAAAATTATAATCTATAAGCACACAGACAGACAGACAGACAGACATCATTCGACTTTTATATAACATTAGTATAGATTGAAAGAGCGTGTTACTCCTATCAAAATGTTTTAAAGTAAAAAATTTTTTATGTCAGCATAACAAAAGTCAATTTAACCACTATTTTTTAATTTGTTTACATTTATAGTGTTTAAAAAAGAGTAACCTTGAGAGTAATATAACTTCTTATTTCAAAACCCTTTTTTGCAATGACTGTTTAGCACAGAGTAAAAAATATACAGATAAGAAAATTAAAAATACTTTGGAAAAAATTAATTTTTTAGAGGCTTTTTGGGAAACATTAAATATGCATTGCTTGATCATTACTGAATAAAAAAAATTTATTATCTAACTTTTGCATTTTTTTAAAAGGGCGGTTTTGTTTTTTTTTTGGGACGGGGTTAGAACCAAGTATGAAAATTAAAGGTTTTATTTTTTTTAATATATATACAGGGTTAATTTTCGGGAAAAAAACCCCCCAAAAATTTTTCCTTTAAAAATTTAAAAAAAAAATTTTGGGAAACCCTTTAAAAACGTGATAGAGTTTGGGCATCTTTTTGGGGGGAACAAGTTTTTTTTGCCCACCCAAAGGGGGCGCCCCCGCCAAAGGGGATGTGAATATTCTTAAGGGAAAAAGCCTAAAACCTTGTGATACATAATTTTAAAGGTAAAAAGCCATGAATTAAAACCCACAAAACCCATTTAAAGGGGGAAATTTTTCTATCAAAAAATAGAGCATTTTTATTTTAAAAATTTTTTTTTGATGTTCAACAAGGGAAATTTTTTAACTTTGGGTTTTTTGCCAAAAAAAATTTTTTAAAAACAAATTTTTTTAGAAAATTTTTTTTTTAAAAATTTAAAATTTAAAAAAAAAACAAAAAATTTCTTTTTTAAACGGGGTTTTATTGCCAAAATTTGCCAGTTTTTTTTTCAGTACAATTTTGGAAAAATTATGTTATTGTTTTTTATTACAAATAAAAAATAATGAATTTTTTTAGAAAAGTCTTAAAAAAAACGTTTTACCTGCTTTTTGGGGTAAAGAATTGTTCAAACCCTGTTTCCTTCTACGGTTTTGGGCAAGACCCAAACCCTTTTGGGAAAATGATTCGACAGGGGTTGGGCCCAACATTTTTTCAGTTAAAAGCAATTCCTTATAAACCGTTTTTTTAGGTCTTCCCCAAAATTTTGAGGCCTTTTTTTCTATAAAAAATTGGATTTTAAATGGAACCCATAGGGAAAAAAAAAAACGATTGGGGACAAAACCGGGGTTTGGAGGGGTTTGATTTTTTTCCCCTTGGCCAAACCTTTTGAGGAAAAACCCCCAAACCAAAAAACTCCTTCCTGCTTCCCCTAATGGGGTGGGGGGCACCAAACCCGTGAAACCATACATTATCAAAGTATTTTTTTGATGCATTTGAATGCTGGGGGTTATTTCCCTTTTTGGGAAACATATTGTAGAAAAATTCGGGGTTTAAAAAATTTTAAATTTAAAAAAAGGGGCCCAAAAATTTTTTTACCTAAAATTCCCAAACCCTAGTTCATTTTTTGGGTTTTGTGAAAAGGGACTCAGTAAAACCAATGTGGGGGTTTTTACTGGGCCCAGAAAAGGCAATTGTGCCTGTTAAAATTGCCTTTAGGAAAAAAAAATTTTCCTCATCGAAAAATTTTAAAGGGTTTGGCAAAAAAACTTTTATTTCATCAAATTTTTTTCATCACAAGTTCACAAAAATAAAATTTTTCTGTCGTAAAACATCCCACTTAACTGTTGGGGTAAAAAACTTTAAAAGGTTTTTATTTAAAATTTAAAATTTTTTTAAACTTACCACAAAATTGGGGGGCCTTTTCATGTTGCGTGGGTTTTTTTGAGCGATGTATGTGGGTCTTCAATAAATGTTTTTAAAACATCTAGTGCATGTTCCCTTTATTTTGTTTCTATTGTATCCTCCCCCACTTTTGGGGCCCATTACGTACACTCCCGTCATTTTTAAAAAAGTCAATATTTTTTTTTTTTTTTTGGGAAAAACTTATTGGGGTTCCTTTTTGGGAAAAATGTATTAAACAAATTAAAAAAATTCCCGAAAAGATTTTTTTACGACGCCATTCCCGCCCAAAACCCCTCAACAAGGGGGTTGTTCTCTTTCAGACAAATTTTCCCTTTTAAAATTCCAAAAAAAAAACGAAAACTGAATTTGTAACTTGGGGTTTTTAGCAAAGCTTCAGAGACACTATTAAAAAAAACAGGGGGAAAGATAAGACCTTTGTCCATTTTTTAATTCCCAAGCTTAGACCCCGTTATGAAAGTCCATGTCAACCCAAATGAAAACCCTTGAAACCCGTATTAATAACCAATAATGTTTTAAACGTGGGGTAGTGACCTTTTTCTCTTTTAAAAAAACCCCCTTTCCCCTGACTGGAAAACCCCCAAATTTCAGATTCATAAGTAATAGAGAAATGTATAATTTTTTTTCATTGTAATAAAAAAAGGTAAATTTGTTTTCTAAGAAAAACCCCTTAAAAAAAATTGTTTATTTTTTAATTTTAAAAAAACTTTTTTAAAAAAAAATAAAAAAAATTTGTTAAACATTTTGGGCAAGGAAAAAAACCCTGTTAAAAATTTCATTTTGGGAAAATCAGTAAATTTTCAATACTAAAAAAACCTATTTTCTGATAGAATAAATTTTCCCTTTTTTATGCGGTTTGGGGCATTTAATTCCCTAATATTACCTTTAAAAAATTTT
>NW_025790280.1:0-23166 GCF_021130785.1 Homalodisca vitripennis
TTCAACCTATAATTATCCGTTTATATACGGGTGATTCATAAGTTCTCCCCCCACTTCTACAGCACATTGTACTAGTAAAAATAATAAAAAAATATAATAAAAGTCTAAAAAAAACAGAAATAAGTAAAAAAAAATCGTTTTATTCTATAATACTTTACTAGCTTAATGTTTATACTGTATTTTATACGTAAGAAATACCGTACGGTTTTAGTTAAAATAAAACAAAAACAAAATTTTTTTTTCCCTTAATGATGAGAAAAATTGAGAAAAAAAGATTAACTTTTTAAATAAATTTGTTTGTAAATAAAAATATCATGTTTTATTACGTTGTTTTTTTTTTTAAAAATAAAAATTTACAAAAAATGTTCAAAAATAAATTTTAAAGCAAACTTTTTCCCCTTTATTGTTTACTAATCATCAAAATGCGTTTTTTTTTTTATTAATTTCTAAGTTGGTAACGCACGAATAACAGCTGACCAACATGGTTTTCTGTACTTTTACGTTAAACTGTGTATTAGTGGTGTTTTGCAAGCTCAGCGGGGAGATCGGGTTCTGTGAATCGTGTTATTAAATCAATTTTTCTGTGAGTTATAATTCGATTGTTTATTCAGCAAAAAAATGCCTTACTTATTTACATCAAGGGGAGTACGCTGATATGGTTTTTATTTTGGGTTACTGTAAGGTAATGCTAGAGCGCTATAGAAGAATATGAACTATTTTTCCCCTAATAGGGGGATTCCAGATCCCAAAACAATTTCAGGAACTTTTCGTACTTTGGGGAAACAGGATCACTACCAAGTCAGAACCAATTATGAACGAGCTGCCCAATTTGATGAGATATTGTTATTAATCTGTTCATTGCAGTCCAGGGTAAGTCACGACGTATTTCTAGGCGGATAGGATTTCGCAGAAACGGTGTGGAGGTCACTTAATCGAAACAAATTTTATCCTTTTCATAAAAAAAAGGTTTCAACACTACAGCTGGGGGAGGTCCGTTTCGTTTGGGAAATTTTTGCAACTTTTTAAATATTAAAAATAAACTCTACAAGGTATTTTGTTTAGGGTTGAGGACAATTCATCGGGATGGTGTCAATAACTTGCACAATGAACACTCGGGGGCAGAAGAAAACCACTAAGTAGTGGAACAGAACTTTCAACACTGATTTAGGTAAAGTCTGGTGTGGCCTTTTGCAAAATCGGTGTTGGACCTTTATTTTTTCCGGGACGCCAAATGCTGAGTTTATTTGCATTCCTAAAGGGAAGAGGCCCGGGCAGCTGTTAAGAATGCCCCTTTACATCTCAGACAAAATTTGATTCCAGCATGACGGAGCACCCCCCCACTTTTCCGTCCCTTTCTGTTAAATTAAAATCATCAATTTCCCCGGGACACTGGTTTGGGTCGTGGGGGGCCCCCCTTGGGCCCCCAAAGATCACCAAATCTATCTCCTTTGGATTATTGCATCGGGGTGGATAAAAACTTTGTATCAAGACAAAAGTAAATTTTCCGTATGTTTAAATTTTCCCCCGTTTTATGGATTCGGCTTTTGCGATGGGGGAACCCCTGAAAAATTAAAAAAAGCAAAAAAGCAATACACAAACTGCTGAAAAAATGTTTTGATAAGAGGCCCTTTTTTAAAACATCTATTATAAAAAGGTGCGAAAAGGGTTTGGGCCCCAAACCCTGATTAATTTTGCTTTAAAAAACTGTAATGATTATACTAAATAAAATCGATTTTTTGGTACTTATTTCTGTTTTATTTTAGACTTTGATTATATCAATTTTTTTTCAAAATTAAATTTTCTCAATTAATGTTTGTTTTATTTTATGTATTTATTACCACACACACACACACCCCACACACAAAACCACAACACCAAAACCCACACACACACACCAAAAAAACACACACACAAACAAACACACACCCACACACACAAACAAACACACACCCACACACACACCCACAACCCCCCCAACCCCCACACACAGACATTCAAAAAATTAATATTCCCCTTTTTGTTTCCCTTGTCATACTAAAAAACGATTTTCTTTTAAATTTTGTAACACATCTTGTAGTTATTAAAAAATTTAGTACGGAAAAAAGAACAGTTTTAATAAAATTATTCACCCTTAAAAAAAATTTCCTTTTTTTTTTAAATAAATAAAAAAACGTGACTGAGATAACATTGTTGCTATCAGCTAAAAATTAAAACAAAAAAAAATTTTTTTAAATTAAAAATATTAATCGGAACTAAACCCCCCTCTATAATTTTATTATTTTATTTAAAAATTTAAACATAAGTCAGTTTACTACTTTAAAAGGTTTCAAAAATTACTTAAACAAACAGCATGTATTTTTTAAATTTTTCCCCGTGTCACTTTATTACATGAGTTTGCAAAAATAAAATAAATTTTGGTTTACTATGTCATTGCTGCTATTTAATAAATAATATATTGTACTTGCAAAAAAAATTTTTTAATTTTACTACGACTTACGATATTTATGTTTTGAAATAAAAATACTTGAATAAAAACTGTTTATTTTACAGGGGTAACGGGCGAAATACTGAAATTGTTACATTTAAAATTAAATTCATTTTTAAGTTTTTAATAACATTCAAATTTAAAAGTAAAAATTTTTGAAGGGGAAAAATTTTAATATACAAATACACTTTAATTTTAAATTTGTACCCAAAATTTAATTTTTAAAATCAAGTTTATTTAAAATCTGCCCAATGGGGTTATTTTTGATTATTACACATACAAAAACCTTCAAAAAGGGGTTTTGTTTTAAATTTTAAATAATATAAACTTTTCATAAAAATTTAGAAATAGTAAAAACATGTCATTCGAACAGTGCCCCCGGGATATTAACATCAAAAAAAAATAATGTAGAAACCCTAAAACAGAAACGCGGGGAAAATCTTTTTAGAATTTTTATAGTTAATTTTTTAATTGGGCCTTTTTGGCCCCCTAAACAAGGTTTGGGGGGAATCAGATAAAAACCCTTTCTTTTTTAGTGTTTTTAATTTTCCCATGCCCGCCAGCAATATAAGGGACAGGTTAACGAAAGAAAGCAGTTTACACAAAATATTATTTTAAAATCCATGGAAACAAAAGGGGCTTTTATAATTTAAGGGTTTTTAAATAATTCAAAAAGTTTTTTATGTCAAATACTTTTTAAAAACTTCGCTAAATTCACAGTTAGTCAGGGGAAGTACCACCAGGAACACGATGTAAAGGCCAAAGCGGGAAAAAGGGACCAAAATTTACGGGGTTTATTTTATTTTAAATTCAATATAAATCAAAAGTTTTCTCCTAATTTCTCTTTACCCCCAAAGCAGTTAACACCCCTATTTTACGAGTTTTTATTACAGAAAAAAAACAAAAAGAAAAATTTCATATAGTCCCAAACAAGTACTAATTAAATAAAAAAAAGTTATAACACTTCATTGTTATTTTTGTGTAAAAGCTACTATTTTTGGGTTTTTGATGTATTGTTTAATCCTTCTTAGTACCCAAAAAATAAAGGGAGAATCAGTTTACAATATTATTTATACCAATAAGCCCCACATATTTTGGGAAAAGTTTCACTTACCCACAAAAGTATATACAAAAACTGTTAATGAGAAACATTTTCTTATTTGTTTTTTCCCTAATCTTTTTTAGCATTTTTTTAAAAAAATAATTTATTTGATTGAGAAAAAATTATCAATGGGTTTTTTAAAATATAACAAGAGTAAATAAATTTTTGGGTTTTAAAAATTTTAAAATTTTTTTAATAATTTAAAAAATCAAAGCCCGAAAATTGAGACCAAAAATGTTTTGAGCTTTTTCCCCAAAAGGAAAAAAGCAACCAACAATTTTTTCTGGGGGGCTCGAAAACCCAAAAAAGCCAGATCGTCCGGGTCCCCGGCCCGATATTAAAGTCATCTTTAACCTTTTACTACAAAAAAGCCCCCCCGTCCAAAAAGTTCTTTAAAACAATAGGGAACCCTCTTTATACAAAACCGGTTCATTTTTCCCCCCCCCGGCCCCCAACCCTGGGCCCCCTAAAACCCTCCACGGTCAGTTGGAAATCATCTGTTTGATATTTAAAACGTTTTTTCCCTTTTCGAAAGCTTTGCTATTTTTCATCACTTTTCGTGAAATATTAAAACGGGTTTTGTTTAAATGCAACCTAAAAAAAGTCTATGGAATTTTTCTAGCAAAAGGTATGTTCCCTTTTTTTATAATGGAAATTTTTGAATTAAAAAGAATCACTTTTTTTATTTTATAAAATGGGACGACATTATTAATTTGTCGTGGTAAAAAAAATTTTTTTATAAATTAATTTTTTCCCAGAGCAAAAAAATTAAATTTTTGATTAAATGGGGTTAAGCAAAAAGCTTGTATAGGAAAACCTTTCCCCCCTTTCTGCCCCATTGTTTTATTGGGAATTTAATTAAAGAGGTTTTTTAAAAACAAATAAAATTTAAATATTTTAAATTTCCCTAATAAAACATAGTTTTTTGGTCGGCAGGGCTAGTGGGGGACCCCAAAGACAAAACAAGAGAGGGCCCCCTTTTAAAATTTAAAAACCATGCCAAAAAAAAAATTTTTTACAACGAACTGGACTTTTTTTGAAAAAAACCTCAAAATTACCAAATGCCCCAAAATGAAAAAATTAATTTTCCCGCAAAAGCTTAAAAATCTTTTTGGGGGATCATTTTTAAGGGACCCCCATGGGAAAAAGTTACCCCCACCGCAGTAATGCGCAAAAAAAACCCAGGCCCAAAAAAGAAATTTCTAACCATAAAACAAACCCCATTAAAACCCCCACAAAAAGCCACCAAAGTTCGAAAAATTTTCATTTTGGCCCAGAAATGTGCTAAAAGTGGCCAAACTTACTGTAACAGAGGCCCCTAATTAATTTTGTGGGGGCAAATTTAAAACCGTAAACAATTTTAATTTTAAAAAAATTTGGGCAAGAAAAATATAACCCCCTTTATTCCCCCTGCAAAGAGAGAAAAAAGAATGCTACCCCCAAAAAAAAAATATTTTTTAACATTTCTGTAATAAAACCCGAAATACGTGTTTTAAAAAACTTCTCGAAAAAACCAAAACCACTCAAAACGCTTTGCTTTAAACTAGAAGGAAAATAATTTAAAAATGGGAAATCCCAAACCCAGTTTTCCCGAGAAAGAACCCTTAATCACAAATGGGGATCAATGGCTCGAAAGCACAAAATTCAAACAGATGTTTTGAAAAAAAAAAAACCCATTCTTTTCTGATGCCCATGTCTTCATCAGCCATTTGTACCACAAGCAATGTGAATGGCTCACAAAAGGGTTTTGTTGGGAGAAAACTGGCTCCTCACGATCTGCCGCCTGATAATGATTCATTTGTGCATGAAAGCAATAAAAATGAAATTTGAAACCGAAATATCTCTTTTTCGGACGAGTATTTATTCTTTCAGCACAAACTAAATTCATTATCAGGCGGCAGACTCGTGAGAGGACCAGATTTCTGCCACTAAACCTTTTGTGAGCCATTCACATTGCTTAGTGGTACTAATGAGCTGATGAAGACATGGGCATCAGAAAAGAATCGGATTTTTTTTTTCTGAACAACATCTGTTTGAATGCTTGTGCTTTCGAGCCATTGCATCCCCATTTGCTGATTAATGTCATACTCTGCAACTCGGTATGGACTTTCCATTATTAATTACTTTCTTCTAGATAAAGCAAAGACGCTTTTGAGTGGTGTGGTCGAGAAGATTTTAAAACACGTACTTCAGGTTTATTACAGAAATGCTTGAAAAAAATATTCATTTTTGTTTTAGGGATAGCAATTTCTTTTTTCTCTCTTTGCAGCAGGGAATAACACGGGTATATATCTTCTTGCCCAATTCTTATTAAAATTATAATTGTTTACGGATTAAATCTGCCTCCACATACTTAATTAGTGGCCTCTGTTACAGTAAGCTTGCCACTTTTAGCACATTTCTCAGGCCGAACTGATAATTCTTTCGAACTTGTGGATGGCTCTTGTCGGGGTTTAAAATGAGGCCTGTTTTATGCGACTAGAAAGTCTTTGTTGGCCTGGGCTCTTTTTTTGCGCATTACTGCTGCGTAGGGTAACTCTTCATGAGGGTACCTTAAAAAATGATGCCTAAAAGACTTTAAGCTATTGCGGGATAAATTAATTTTTTCACTTTGGGGCATTTGGTAATTTCTGAGAGTTTTGCTTCAAGAAGTCCAGTTCGTTGTCAAAATTTTTCATTGAGCACTGGTTTATTAAATTTTGAACAGGGTCCTCTCTTGTATTGTCATTAGGGGTCCGCCACTAGTACCCTGCCGACCAAAAAACTAGTGTTTTTATTACGGAATTTAACATATTTGAATTAGTTGTTATTAAAACTCTTGTAATTAAATTGCCAATAAAACTATGGGGCAGAAAGTGGCGGAAAGGGTTTTTCCTATACTAAGACATTTTGCTTAACACCATTTAACTCATAAATTAATTTATTATGCTCTCGGAAAAATTAATTTATAAAGAAATTTTTTTACCACGACAACATTCATAACTGTCAGTACCATTTTATGAATGAAAAAAAGTGATTCTTATAATTCAATAATGCATTATAAACAAAGGAACATACCTGTGCTAGAAGAATCCATAGACGTTTTTAGGTTAGCACTAAACACAACAGTGTTAATATTTCACAGAAGAAGTGATGAAAAATAGCGAGTCGTCGAGAAAGCAAAACGTGTAAAATATCACAACAGATGATTTTCCAACTGACGTGGAGGGTGTTAGGAGGCACGTTGGCGCCGAGCCGGCGGGGATGAACCGGTTTTGTATGAAGAGGGTTGCCCTATTGTTATTAAAGAACATTTTGGACTGGGGGCATTTTTCGTAGTATAGGTTGAAGATGACTTTAATATCAGCCGGGGACCCGGACGATCTGGCGTTTTTAGGTCTCGAGCCCCTCCAGATAAATGTTGCGTTGACAGTTTTTCCCTTTGCGTATATGCTCAAGACATATTAGGTCTCAATTTTCTGGCTTTGAGTTTTAAATTATTAAGAATATTTTATATTAGTTAAACAAAAATTTATTTACTCTTGTTATATATTTAAAAAAAGCATTGACTAATTTTCTACTCAATACGAATAAATTATTTATTTAGAAATGCTAGAAAGATTACTGGGGGAAAACACAAATAAAAGAAAATGTTTCTCATTAACAGTTTTTGTATATACTGTTGATAAGACTAAGTGAAACTTCACAATATATTGTGGTGGCTTATTGGTATATATAATATTGTAAACTGATTCTCCCTGTACCTATTTGGGTACTAAGAAGGATTAAACAATAGCATCAATACAAAACTAGTAGCTTTTACACAAAAAATAACAATGAAGTGTTATAACATTTTATTTATTTAATTAGTACTTGTTTGCACATATATGAATATTCTGTTGTTTGTTCTGTAATAAACACTCCCGTAAACTAGGATGTTAACTGCTTTGTGGTAACGAGAAATTAGTGAGTAAATCTTGTGATTTATATTGAATTTAAAGTAACTAATCTCGTAAGTTTTTGGGTCCTTGTTCCTGCTTCTGGCCATCACATCGTGTTCACTGGTGCTACTTCCGTGACACAACTGTGAATTTGAGCGAAGGTTTTTGTAAAATGTATTCGACATATACACTTTTAGAATTATTTAAAAACAATAAATTATAAATGCCATTTTGTTTCCATGGATATATAAAATAAGTATTTTGTGTAAACTGCTTGCTTACGTTACACCTGTTCCCTTATAATTGCTGGACGTCATGCACTAATTAATAACTACTAAAACAGAAACGCGTTGTTATCTGATTCCCCCGACACATAGTTTATGGGTACAAAAGGCCGATTAACAAACTTAACCTATAAAGATTTCTAATACAAGGATTTTTCTCATGCGTTTCCATGTTCTAGGGTTGCTACATTATTTTTTTTTTGATGTATAATCATCCGAGGGACACTGTTCGACATGACATGTTATACCTATTCCCTAAATTTTTATGCATAGTTTATATTATAAAATTAAATACAAACTCTTTCGAAGGTTTTTGTATGTGTAAAAATCAAAGATAACCCTATTGGGCAGATTTAAATTAACTAAAACTTGATAAAACCATTATTTAGGATACAAATAAAACGTAATGTGTATTTGTATATTAAAATTATTCCTTACAAATTTGTTACTTAATTAGAATGTTATATAATAACTTAAAAGTGAATTGAATTTTTAAATGTAACAATTACAGTATTTCGCTGCTTACCATGTAACAGTATACAGTTTGTGATTCAAGTATTTTTTATTTCAATACATAAATATCGTAAGTCGTAGTAACATTAAAATTTATAATTGCAAGTACAATATATTATTTATATAAAATAGCAGCAATGACATAGTAAACCAATTTGATTATAATTCTGCTATCTCAATGTAATAAAGTGACACGAGAGAAACATAATAATACATGCTGTTTTGTTAAGTAATTTTAGAAGCATTGTACGTAGTAATCTGACATTATGTAATTATTAACATAAACTAATAACTTTATAGAGGGGGTTCAGTTCCGATTAATATTTTTAATTAAAATTAATTATTATCTGTTTTATTCTTAGCTGAGTAGCCAACAATGTACTACTCCCTCCAGTCACGTTGTATATTTAATTTAAAAAAAACAGGAATTTTTTAAAGATGAATACATCTTTATTAAAACTGTTCTGTTTTCCGATACTAAATGTTTAATAACTACAAGAATGTGGTTTACATAAATGAAAAGAAAATCGTTTTGTAGTATGAGCAAGGAATCAAAAAAGGGGATATATTCAATATTTTAAATTCTGAATGTCATGTGGTGTGTGGGTGTCCTCGGGGGGCGTGTGTCGGGTCGTGTGTGTGGTGTGTGTGTTTGTGTGTGTGTGTGTGGTGGTTTTGGTTTGTGTGTGTTGAGTTGGTGTGTTGTGTGTGGTGTTTGTGTTGTGTGTGTGCTGTGTGTGTGTGTGTGTGTGTGTGTGTGTGTAGTGTGTGTGTGTTGGTGTGTGTTGTGTTCGGTTGGTGTGTGGTCGTGTTGTGTGTGTGTGTGTGTGGTGTGTGTGTGTGTGGTGTGGTGTGTGTGGGTTGTGTGTGTGTGTTGTGTTGTGTGTGTGTGGTGTGTGCTGTGTGTGTGTGTGTGTGATGTGTGTGTGTTGGTGTGTGTGTGTGTGTGACTTCAGAAGAGCTCTTGGGGTTAAATACAATTGAATTTCAGAAAACTAATTGGTTAAATCAACTTACAATTACAGTCCAATATTTCTATACTCAAATATGTATAATATAGTTATCATTTTATTAAGTGTAAAACAATGAAATGTTCATTAATGATATAAATTTTTATTCATAAGTCCAACTAGCATTATCGCATTATTTTCAAATCATGTTCAATATTTGACAATGTTAATTTAATGCCTCGACGTGGTATAATCTCCTAAGACGCTATTTAAGTCAATAATTCTCCAAGTAATATTTACAACTATTCTATTAGATTATGACAGGGTGATATCATTGAAGTTTCTCCCCCCACTTTCTACAGCACATTGTACTACCTAAAAAATAATGAAAAAATATTATAATAAAACATAGTGTCCGAAAACGCTTCGTTAGCGGAGTTACAGGCTAGCGGAAAAGATTATTGACCTTGAATTCGCTGGGTAACAGAGTAAAATAAAGGCCCATACTGAACCTTTTGGGGAAAGATTAAATTAAGTAAAGAAAGTATCGTGGATTCTTTATGTATTCTTTACCTGATAAAGCCTAATAAAATATTTTTTCAGAACTGTAACCTGTAGTAGTTTTTTGAGGGATTCAGGGGTTAAAATGCAAAAAATTGGGGCACGAAAACAATGTTTTTTTTTTAAGTTTGATGTACAATAACTTTGTTAAAGTTGGTAATAAATACCATAAAATCAACAAACATTAATTGTAGAGAATTTAATTTTGAGAAAAATTGATATAATCAAAGTCTAAAATAAAACAGAAATAAGTACCAAAAAATCGATTTTATTCAGTATAAATACATTACTAGTTTTTTAAAGCAAAATTAATCAGGTTGGGCCAACCGTACGCACCTTTTTATAATAGATGTTAGAAAATGAGGCCATCATTATCAATACATTTTTGCAGCACGTTTGTGTATTGCTTTTTTGCGTTTTCTTAATTTTTCAGGACTTCCCTGTATCTGCACAGCCGAATCCATAATACGGGCAATTAATTCATCACGAGAATTCACTTTTGTCTTGTATACAATGTCTTTCATCC
Organism: Homalodisca vitripennis; assembly: GCF_021130785.1. Taxonomy (NCBI): domain Eukaryota; kingdom Metazoa; phylum Arthropoda; class Insecta; order Hemiptera; family Cicadellidae; genus Homalodisca; species Homalodisca vitripennis. The sequence continues at coordinate 10,342 of NW_025790280.1, forward strand.
ATCCCCAGATGCAATAATCCAATGGAGATAGATCTGGTGATCTTGGTGGCCAAGGGTGGCCCTCCACGACCAATCCAGTGTCCAGGAAATTGATGATTTAAGTAAGCAGAAAGGGCAACGTGAAAAGTGGGAGGTGCTCCGTCATGCTGGAAGTACAAATTTTGTCTGAGATGTAAAGGAACATTCTCTAACAGCTGCGGCAACTCTTCTTGAAGGAAATGCAAATAGAACTCAGCATTTAGGCGTCCAGGTAATATGAAAAGGTCCAATCAGCCGATTGTGCAAAAGCCACACCAGACATTGACGCTAAATCAGTGTTGAAAGTTCTGTTCCACTACCTTATGCTGGATTTTCTTCTGCCCCATGAGTGTTCATTGTGCAAGTTATTGACACCATCCCGAGTGAAATTGTGCCTCATCCGTAAACAAAATACGCTTGTAGAGTTGATTATTAATATTCAAAAAAGTTGCAAAATTCCAAGCGAAACGGACCATCCCCTAGCTGTAGATGTTGAACCTTTTGTTTATGAAACGGATAAAATTTGTTTCGATTAAGTGACCTCCACACCGTTGACTGCGAAACTCCTATCCGCCTAGAAATACGTCGTGTACTTACACCTGGACTGCAATGAACAGCATTAATAACAATATCATCATCAAGTTGGACAGCTCGTTCATAATTGGTTCTAGTACTTGGTAGTGATCCTGTTTCCCGAAAGAGTACGAAAAGTTCCTGAAATTGTTTTGGTATCTGGAATCCTCCTATTAGGGTAACATAGTTCATATTCTTCTATAGCAGCTCTAGCATTACCATTACAGTAACCCAAAATAAAAACCATAATCAGCGTACTCCTCTGATGTAAATAAGTAAGGCATTTTTTCGCTGAATAAACAATCGAATTATAACTCACAGAAAAATTGCATTTAATAACACGATTCACAGAACCCGATCTCCTGCTGTAGCTTGCAAAACACCACTAATACACAGTTTCTAACGTAAAAGTACAGAATACCATTGTTGGTCAGCTGTTATTCGTGCGTTACCAACTTAGAAATTAATAAAACAAAAAACTGCATTTTGATGATTAGTAAACAATAAAGGGAAAATGTTTGCTTCATTTATTTTCGAACATTTGATGTAAATTTTTTATTTTTAAAAAAATACAACGTAATAAAACATGATATTTTTTATTTACAAACAAATTTATTTAACAGTTAATCTTGTTTTCCCTCAATTTATCTCATCATTAAGGAACAAACATTTTGTTTTTGTTTTATTTTAACTAAATACCGTACGGTATTTCTTACAGCTATAATAATACAGTATAATACATTACAGCTAGTAATGTATTATACTGAATAAAATCGATTTTTTTGTACTTATTTCTGTTTTATTTTAGACTTTGATTATATTTTTTCATTATTTTTACTAGTACAATGTGCTGTAGAAGTGGAGGGAGAACTTCATGAATCACCCTGTATATAAACGGATAATATATAGGTTGAACGATGTGTTGGAAATTATTGTAAACTGATTCTTTCTGTACACCTAGAGGATTTAAAAACATAAATCTCACGTTCTTCTTTAGGTCTTAAAATATACGAAAAATATTTCTTCAATTAATATTTAGACTTTTTTATCAAATATGTACGAACGGATATTATATAGCTTGGACGATGTGTTGGAAATGATTGTAAAACTGAATCTTTTCTGTACACTTAGAGTACTGAAAGGATTTATAAACTCATTAAATCTCAATGTTTCCTTTTTAGCCTCACAAAATATACAAAAAGTTATTTTGTTGATCAAGATAATCTTCCGCTCATTGTATAAAAACCCTGTTTAATTTTAAACGCGTTATAACTAAATAGAAACTGTTTTCACTGCCCACTGTACATTTAAACTGCTGATTATGTAAATTCCCCCCTTATAAGAAAGAAGACAAATTAAACTATTTTTTATAAGTTAATTTAAAACAATTTAATTATTTAAAAAATTGTTGTGAAAATTAACGATTAAATACCTGTTTATTGAAAAAAAAAATTTTTTTTTTTTTTTCAAATATATTATACTGTGATTTGTATTGTAATTAAATTAAATCCTGTATACCGACTGAAAAAATTAAAGCTATAACTAAACTACTTTGATAACTACTCCGCAATGTTCAAGACCATTAACCCCTAACAACTAATAGGGTAGTCACGACTAGCTTAAATTAACTTTCTATATTTATATGCATGGTTAGAAATTGCATAATAATGTCTATCCATCTAAAAAATGTTTTGTAAATCTAACTCACATTAGGGCTAAGTATTTATAATTTGCACTTTTATGCAAGTTAAAAATCTGTAAACGTACGGCTAGTTATTTTAATGAAGAAGGTGTATGTTGCTACTGTTGTCCGCCAAAAAACATTTAACAACTATGAGTTTTGCTCAATTTTTAATGTTACGTGCAACGTGAAGGGGGAGAAAAAAAAAAAATTGGATACTTGTACTAGGACTTCTACACAACCTAAAATTCCATAACCTGGAATGTCAGGTTTTAAAAACTCATTTTTGGGCTCAAATGATTTTATATTATTTAGTTGCAGATTTTAATTTGCCCTAAGTGCATCGTTTAAAGAAGATATAGAGGCATACATAAGTAGCGCGGTCTAAAAGCCTATTTGAAAAAACGCGCATAGTTCTTCTGACCTTTTTTAAATTAATCTATGAACTTGAAACAAAACATTATTTTTCCATAATATGCCTCATCTTTAAGAGAATAACATTTGGTTGAAATGTATCCAGCCCCTAGAGGTGATGGTCCGAAGAAGATAAAGCCCAGCTCTGAGCGAGGCCCGCTCCGAATGGAACCCGTTTAAGGGTGGCACACCCTTGTCTAGGCTGGCAAGAATCATTGACTCATATGTAACAAACACTACAAACTCCCAACAGTCATCATCCCCTGTAGACCAGCACCTACGAATTACCCTTGCAGAATCCTCTGACATTTTTTAGTTAGTGATGTACCACTCCTGGAAGCCATATGGTTGTAACACATTTAAGAGACATCGGTTTTTTGCTATACCTAGTGTGGGTTTAACCGGGAAGCAATAAACCAACCAGAAGTGAACCCTCCTGGTGCAAGTAAATGTATAAATAAATATAACGTGTGTATGAGCTAGCAGAAAATTACATGAAATCATCTGGCGGATGTAAAGTTACAATAATAAGGTTGCAGAGCTGAAAAAATTAATGTAAAAATCTTTAATAGCAAAGTTATCGCACTTCTCATGTACAGTCAATTGGTTATCAAAGGTATATAAACAAACTTCATGTTTAATGTCTTCTTCTGACGTATACCTATTATCATTATAATTTTAATTTTAAAGGATAATTAAGGAAATGAAGATTGTAAACTAAAAAATATGGTTTTTGTGATAAGTGTTAATTGACCCTAAAACGGGACATCACCATATTAACGGATATAGAGTTTTTCCTACTAACTGACATACAAGCAAAGGTCTTCAGTAGATTTAAGAAAGATTGTCCCAAATATTTTCTGATATTCTTATAAAGTTTCTAAGGGAGCTATGTAATTCCGATAACTATTTTAAAAATACAAAACATATATTTAACTTACAGCTAATATACATTTAAATCCACCATTCGAGTTTTAAATTTATCTATCAATGATTATCAAGTTCGTTACGTTTCTCAATAACATTCACCAATTACAAGTTCCAGTTTAGTGAGGAAAACCATTTCTGATATGTCCTGTGAATTAGACCTGATGACTATATTATTATATTTAATATTGAATTATTTATGTACTTATTGAAAAAATCTATCCATGTCAGTATCCAATTGGAAAATGTTTGAGATTCTTCAAAAATTTTAATTTTACAATTTACATTTTTTTATTTCAAAAATCTCTTTAAGTAATAAAGTTTTAAGGTATAACCACTCCATTGGCTTAGACAAACAACACCAGCAATACTGAATAGCAATCTTTTATTAGCAAAAGATTCTAAGTATAATTTTAAAATATGTGTATGTGAACAGCCCTAGACTCAGTTACCCCCGTTCCCGTAATCTGGACCACAATTTAGATAGCTTGTGCTTTTTAGAACAAACATTTTGATTGTCCCCTATTAGATTTTGCAGTAGGTTGGCTTTCCTGTCAATATGAGATGTAAAAAAAACTATATTGCGATAAACAATTGTAGTGGATAATATCATGACAACTCGGAGTTGGCATTTATTTCATATATAGCATTTTTGACTTTTTCCGAGTAAAATTTATTATTCATAGTGTAAGTGAAACCATGTAAAGGTGACAAAGGAATACTAAGGAGTTGTTTCTATAACTGTATCATCACAATCGCAAGTTATCATCTCTTGTAAAGTAAAAGGAAGCTCCTGGTGATTAGCTCATCAACTAATTGAATAAAGTAAAATATAAAGACTATTATTCTGCTTTAAATCTGTACAAGAAACGTTTATAGAAATGATTGAGTAAAATTAACGTATTGGCGTTATGATTTTTAAACCGAGTCAGCTAAAATTCACTAGTTTTTCATTTTTTAAAAAAGTTTTTACACTAACTATATAATACCTGAAAAAATGTCTCTAAGTCACATTTAAGTAAATAATTCTCATAGTACTCTTTTTCCCCAGCGTGTTTCTTATAAACTATGTTAAGAAAATGACCAAAAAAACATTTTTGGATTTGGTAAAATATGTAATTGTAGACTGAAATCATTTCTATACATTTTATAGTACTGAAGGGATTTAAAAAACCATAATTATGCTTAAGCAAAAAAACATATATTAAATATTTAATCAACATAAGTATCACTACACAGATAAATAAATTCATTGCAATAGTCCCCTTAAAATTAAAATCCTCTTAACTGAAAATGCGTATAATAACATAGGAATTGTTTCAACTGTTTTTTTTTTCTTTAATTGTTTATCGCAAGACTAGAATGTATATAGCTTTGGATAAAAAGAATTGTTAGAGAATAATCTTTGAATTGTAAATAATTAAGTAAAGTCGTCCAATAAATCCTTTGTCTCGATCCTGGTCTTCGCCATAGTACTCCTTGTGTAAATTTCCCACGCCCAGCTCGTTGAACTTCCTTATGTAAATTAATCTAAAAAATAACTATAAGACCTAGCCCTTAGCAACCTTTCGGCAATTGTACTTGTTCTCTGGTCGGGCTCTCTAACCGTCGGTGTAGAGGTTTAAAGAAATTTGTAAATAAAACATATGCATTTATCGAAAGCTTTGTGATACCTTTCCTTTGTTGTTTTTATAGATAAAACAATTTACTTAAACTGGTGTGCATGTTTAACCTGTTTCTCACTTGTTTCGCTTTTTAGCCTTTACTTCATTGTTTACGTCATGATTATTACTAAACTTTATGTAAACATGTTATCATTTCATGTCAACAACGTAATCTTAAAGCATTAAATATGTTTCTATATTATAAGGTAGTGTTATAAACGTAAAATCAATATTACTTCGTACAATTAGCCATGTCGTACTATAACCTCTTTCCAACAATTATCCCTATACTGTGTACTGGTTCCATCATTGAGAAATCTTATGCAGGAGAGTTTTTGCCATGAATAAACGTTTAAATATTCCGAGTCACGTTTTGAAATATTATTATTTGTGTAATATGACCTTTAAAAATTTTGTGATAAGTTTGAAGACTTTGACTGAGGTACCTAATTTAAGACCTACAAAAAAGTGATAAAATAATTCCAACTCACCATTTTCTATCAACTGTATACATTTGGTTCAAAATTTATAAGGCCGTTTCAATATCTTGCAAATATTAAGTCTATTAGGTACAAAGGAGAAAATTAAAAAAAAGCACAAAGCGCAAAATTTAACTGAGAACATACCGATAGGATTTATTTTGTATAGTAAAACATCAATATGTGAGATATGAAAGTAATTAAAAGATCAACAAACATAATATCTGTTTAATTTCAATCACGTTACTATTTTCGTAATTTAAAATTTGTATATTTTAATTTTTTTTTTTTAATACCCAATAATATGGGCCCCTGGCAAAGGATTTTCCCTGATAAATTGTAAAAAAAACCGGGTTTTTAAAATGCAAACCTTAAATTTAAAGAATAGTGAAAGCAAAATTTGATTTTATGGAAAAATAAAAAAAAACTCACTGAGGTCCTGGCCTGGTTCTCTCCCTGACCTCACTCGTGTTCCTTTTTCAGGGGTTTTCCCGAGGTGCTGTGATTAGATTGATTTTTAACATTTTTAACCGTATCCCCTGGTCTGTGAGACCGGAGGGGAGTTTTACGGTTTCTGTTTTTGGGCCCACTACGGGTTTGGGGGGTTTTGCCCCCTCCACGCATAGTAGCTGTTAACCTCTCTCCCGAGCCTTTTTTGTTTGGGTTTTTTTATTTTTTTCTAGGGTTTTTTACCTTGAATCAGTCCATTATTTTGTGAGCGCTACGGTCAACTGTACCGGACGATAGGGTTACTGTAACTTTTTTTACCGGTCTGTCATCCCGGGGGTAAATTACGGTTAAAGGTGAATAGTTATTACGTGTTTTTTATACATTATTTTTATGTTATATTATAACTTGTTATAATCATGATGACTCAAAAAATTTTAAGAGTAAAACGATGAAAGTTTTTAAGGGGCACTTTTTACAACTCCTACTTAACGTTGGGGGAGGATATTTAAAGATTAACCTTTTGACGGTTTAAGATCCAAACTATGTAGGGGTCTGAAACGAACTAAATCAAAGTGAAAGTGATGGTTTTCCCTTTTGATGAACCCCAACTGGAAGAAGAAGATGAAATCCACTTTACTGTCAAAAATTTAAATTTGGGTTAAAGATTCTGAAGATGCCCCTTTTTTGGGGAAAGGTGGTACCCGTATGATGCAAAAAGGGTTTTGCCACCCAAGCACGCAAACACGCCCAACATAATTTTTTGGGGGGGACCATTCCCCGGGGCCAACTGCAAAGCAAAGCCTTAGGTAACAATCCATTTTTTTAACAAATTTAAATTTTTTATAAAACTTCCCCCCCTTAAAATTTAAATAAACCTCACAGGGACAAGACGCCTAAAAAATTAAAAATTTGGGCCAAGAGACTTGGGGCGCGTAAACACGGAAAAAAGTTGGAGAAACAGAAAGCTGCAAATCCTAATGAATTTTTTCCCCCAGTAAACAAACGGGAAAAAAAGGGAAGACATGTTCCAATCCCCAAAATTTCCTAAGGAATGAAAAACCAATTAAAAATGTATCAAATGCTAAAACCCCCATCGGTTTTGATTTCCCAGCAGACAGTTGTGCTTTTGGGGGGTTTTTCAAATATCTAAAATCTGGGATACTTTTTTTGTATGTACTTTTGCCTTTTTAAGTTTTAATTGCTCTGGAAAAAATGAATGTGTATTTCCGATACTTGTAAATACAGCTTTATACTATACCAGAAATTTATGAATATTATTTTCCATCCAAAATTCCCAAATCAAAAAATTTTAAAAATTTTTTGAAATTTTAAAAAAAATTTAAAAAAAAATTTAATTGTATTTTTTGTTATAAAGGGGGAAAAATTTTTTAAAAAAATATTGTGTTTAAATCTAAACTAAAAAAAAAAAATTTAGCCCAAATACAGCCAAAAACCCCCCCTCAGGTCTGTGAGACCGGATGATACTGTAAGTTTATTTTTAATTTTATAATACGGTTTGAAGTTTTTTAAATTTTAAAACGAACAGTTTAAAAAAAACTAAATTTTCCCAAAAATTTCTATTGTTGTTTCCATGGATATAAGAAAATTTTAAAAATGGGCTGCTGTTTGAACATATCAGCTGAGTTATATTTGTTATAAATAATTGACAAAACCCCCCGTGTATTGGGGGGTTTACCCCAAAACACACACTACGACGCAAAGAAATCAACCCTGCGCATTTCCCCAAAAATTTTTCCAAAACCCCGTTATAGATAAATTTTTTTATTCTTTTCCGTACGTCTTTCCCCGTTTTTTTCATTTTTCGGTTTACTTAATGTGTAAAATTTTCTAATTAAAAAAAAATTAACTTTTTTATTAAACCTCTGACTAAAATATTTAAAAACAGGTTATGGGCCCAGAAAAATTTTTGGGGATAGCGTTGGGCATTAAAATTAAAAAAAGGGCATTTTAAAAGGGAAAATTTAAATGTTTTTTAAACACGTTGTGTTAAAAAATGGTTTTTAAAACAAAAAGGGGTGGGGGGTACAATGCAATATAAAAACACTGTCAAGGACAATTAAGGGGGACATGGAAAAATTTAGAAATTTGGGGATTGCTGATTCAAAAGAAATTATGGGCCTATGCCGAGGGAAAAACTCCAGAAACCGGCAGAAAGTGTTTAAAATGGAAGCGGGGTATAAAATGGGAAATGGAGATAAAACCGCTCAAGGGAAGCATCATTTTTTGGGGATGGCGCCATTTAGGTTGAAAAATATTAAAAATTGAAAAACAACTCCGGGGAGCTGTTTGGGTGAAACTTGAAAAAGATCTACCATCAAAAGGGCCGGCAAGGAAAGCCACGTTATTGAAGTCGCTGTTCGTGCACAAGGGGAAGGAGGGGGGAAAATAAACACCGTACCGGGCAACTTCTTTGCCCCAGTTGACAAATTGGCGGAAAGGGGGTATCGAGATTCATGAAAAATCTGTTAACTATATAAAAACTGCACGGTTTGCCACCAAGTTTTGAGAATTTTAGATGCGTAAAACGAGAGTCGTAAAACAATTGCCAAACCCGGGAAAAAGCTCAAGATAAAAATCTTAAATGAATGTTTTGGGCCCGGGTAGGCGTTTTATAAGACCCCAAAACAAACATTCATGGGGCCCGAAAACCCGAACACGTAAATTTTTGGGAGACCTAGCAGCGGGGGGGAAAAAGGAAAATTTTAAGGGGGAAAAAGCTTAAAAAAGCGGGAAAGGGTTTTTGGGGGATTTTTTCCAAAAATTGTCCCGAAAAGGAGGGTGGAAAATCAACACAAGGAAGTGCTAGGGTACACAGGGTTTTAAAACTCGGAACTGAACCGAGAAGAGGTCAACAATGTTCAAGGTCGTAGCCAATCCAAGGGGTGTTTTGGATGTGGATGCACAACTCACATGTGCGGCGACGAGGATATTCAAAAAGATACGGTGACGTCGATTGGGTGTTTCAAGTTAGCAAAAGAAGCACGAAAAAAGCAAATAAAAAAGGGGGTACCCAAGATAAATGTAAGTGGTGGAGTTTTTTCAACCGCGAACTTCCCATGGCACGCTGTATGTACCGAATTAAAAACAAATTTGGGTTGGGTTTTTCGAAAAAGAAAAGGGGAATCAGAAATTTTTAAAAAAAAATTTAGTGAAAAAAACCCCCAAAATGGGGTTAAACGCCGTTTTTTTTTGGGAGGATTTTTAAGGAAGTCCCCAAACATGCCGGGGACGGGGGCCCCCAAAAAAATTTAGGACACCAAAAAAAAAAAATTTTAAAAAAGGGGGGGAAAAAAATTTCAAAAAATTTTTTGGGGGGATTTGGGGGGGGGGGGGGGGGATTAAAGGGTATAAAAAAAATTTAAATTGTGGGGGTCAACCGGATAATTTTTTTTTTAAGGAAACCAACTAGGGGCGGGTTTGTTCGCGGAAACGGGTTAGCCCTTCAAGAAATTTGGGAAAATGGGCCCATAAATTTTCAAAAGTTTTTTGGGGGAATGGGGGAAATTTAACCCATCTAAAAGGGGGTTTTTCCGATCTCCCCGTATTTGGGGGCGGGTGTATTTTTTTTTTGAAAAAGGGAAATTTTCCGAAGTACCCCGGGTGGGGCCCCAAAAATAAAAAAACTTTTTTTTTGGGAAAAATTAAACTGGGCCGAAAAAAAAAAATTTTTTACAGTGGGAAACAAGGGTCGGGAATACCAAAAAGGGGGAAAATTTCGACGAGAAAACCTGAAGCAGGGGGGGATCCAGAGAAGCTGTCACGCCGTAAAACACCTGAGCAAACGGTGTAGCGGAGGGGAAAGAACCGAACGCTGCTGGATACAGCCAGATGCAGGGGGGGATCGAGCCCGGGGATGCCAGAATAAAATTTTGGGGCTAAAGGGCCTTTGCAAAGGGGCAAATTATATCAGGAACCCTTTGTCCAAGAAACTTTAAAAATTGGGGGAAAAAACCCCGTACAAATTTGGCACGGAAAGGGTTGCCGGACATAAAACCCCAAAAATGCTATTTTTTGGGTTTCGAGAGCGTAAGTGTTAGATAAAACAGTCGGATTTGGGAAAAAAAGGACCCAAAGAGCGCTGCGGGAAAAGATTCATGGGAAAATACAAACCTGGAATCAAAAGCGTACAGATTTGGGGGGCTGGATACGGGAAAAACCCGGTCGTGACCCGGATGTTTTTTTTAAACGAAAATATGGGGTCATCGAGAGCCAACGTTGACCCCACGGAAGAGCCCGAAAAAAAAAAAAAATTTTGAAAATTTCAAAAATCAAAAAAAAAAATTCCCCCCAGGCCCAGCCAGAATAACCCTCCCAAAAAAGGTCAATTGGACCCACTTGAATTCGAAGAAGAAGAAAAAAAAAAAATCGTCAACGAACAGGAAAACGGGGGGAAACTTTATCGTCAAAGGAAAAAGAGTCGGCAGACCGCCTAAGATACGGACCGGCAGCCGAGGGGCCCTCCAAAGAAAGTATCGTAGACCCAAAGGTCTCTAGCACTGGAAACAGACCGCGGAAAAGATATGAATAAATGGTGACAACGACGTATCAAATTTACGACGAGCAAGGTCGTGTTTTTTTTAAAAAAGGGCCCTTAGAATCATCCTTTGTGCAAGTTTTTGGGAAAAAAAACACCACGGGGCAAAAAGACTCCTGCGAAAATTTTTTGAAAAATAACAACGAAGATAGACACATTTTTCGAGGGGTTAGTGTTTTAATGTCGACGTCAAACAGATAAAGCATTAACTTGGGGAAAGAAAAATGAGCTGTGGAACGTGCTATCATGGACGAGGTGAAGTCATACTCGAATATGGGACTTGGAAAGTAGTGCCCAAAGGGCCCGGGAAAAAAAGAACCCTCATCGGTACACGAACTGACTCAAGAATAAATTAAATCCAACGGGGACAATCGAGCGCAGAAAGGGGCGCATCGTCGCACGAGGGTTTACTCAAGACCAGGATTTGAAAATTTCACATACATTTGCTCCGGTGGCAAGATTTGAGTCGATTAAACTTGGGGGTGGTATTTTTTGCCGGGGTTTTAAAACTAAAGTTCAGCCTTTTTGGGGTGTCAAGACGGGATATTTTAACAGTGAGGGTCAAGGAAAGCTGTACAGGGAAAAATGCCCGGGGGGCTAACGAGGCCTGAAAAGACATCGTACAAACTGAAAGACGTGATTTTGAAAAACATACAAACAGCTAGGGGGATGCAGAAAGCATTAAAGAAAAAGAACCAAATAGGGGAGTTTTTAAAGAAGGCTACCCCACGGGTTAAAGCAATCGGGAAAAAAATGTGGTACGACCCTTTTAAACCCAAAAATTTTTAAAAAAAATTGGTTTTGCAACCGACGGTATCAGCCCCGGGGGTTTATTCCTGCGAACGCCCAAAATAATATCATCGAAATTTGGGTGTCTGGATAGATGATATGTTGGTTTTTTTTGGGGCAATGAGGCGCTGCTGGGTCACTTTTAAAAATTTAAATAAATAAAGAAATAGGCATCAAAGAAACCCTTTGGGGAAGCCCAAAAATTTCTTAGGCAAAACCCAAAAAGATCAAAAAAACGGGATCAAAATGGGACAAAGAGGTACGTTCTGGGAAATTTTTTTAAGAAATTTGGAATGGATTTTCCCGTAAAACCCGGGGGAAAAAACCAAAAACGAGTCCAAGTACAAAAAAAAAAGGGAACAGCAGAAGTCCGAGGAAAATCTTTGAATAATCATCCGTAAAAAAAGCTGGTAGGCTCTTGAAAGTACTTGGCGGTATTTTACGAAAGGGCCCGGATATAGCTTTCACCGTGAGTTTTTCTCGCACAATTTTAACCCACAAAACATCCGATCACACTTTGGGGTCGGCTTAAAAAAAGGTTTTTTTAAAACCCAAAGGGACAGCCCCCCAATTCCCTTCCCTCATTTTGATGGGGAAAATCGGAAAAAATTTACAGGCTACGCTGATGCAAAAATTTGGGGGGCATGTACATGGGGCAGAAGGTCCCAAAACAGGGTACAAACCCTTTTTGTTGGGCGGCGGCCCGCCAAAAAGCTGGGAAGCCAAAAAAGCAAAAAACATTTGGGACAATCAACTGCCGAACCGAAAACATGGGTCTGGGGGAGGGTGCAAAGGAATTTAATATTTTTCCCGAAACGTCTACGGTTGAATTGGGAGCAACGGAACAATCGACGGCCCAATTCTTTTCGACAATCAGAGTGCCAAAAAGATGTCAGAAAATGCTATGTTTCACCCCCGGACAAAACATTTAGACATTTTTTTTATCACTTCATCCGAGAGAAAGTGCAAGAAGGACAGATCAAGGTGGAACATATACCGGGCGGACGAAATGGTAGCCGGATATTTTCACGGAATCACTACCATCAATCAAACACTGGCAAAATTGTGGGACCTTGGGTCTGAAGTAACCGATCCACGCAGATATTGAGGAGGGGTGTTATAAATAATTGACAATACCCGCGTGTATTGGTGGTTCACACACACAACACTACGACAGCAAAGAAATCAAAAGTGCGCATGCGCCAACTTTTACAACAGCTGTTATAGATAAATATTATTATTCTTTTCCGTACGTCTTCACGTTTACATTGTCGG
>NW_025790281.1:0-6278 GCF_021130785.1 Homalodisca vitripennis
GTTCCTACTGACCATAGAGTTTTTTTATTGGTAAACAAAACGAAAATCATTTTGTACAGTGTATACTTAGTTACAACTAACACAAGAATTGGTATCGAATTCAGAAGTAAGACTACAATAAATTTTGGATCAAAAATCAGAAACAAAAACCATTACTTCCACCATATAGTAAAGTAGGTATGTACACAGTTTTATTTCATGTAATTGTACCAATGCTCCATGTTAGTTATTAATCTTTTTGGTTTCTTCATTTAATATTCTTAACATAATTAACTGTCATTATCAGAATGGATTAAAATGCTTGGATCATTAATATTAAAATTGAATTTGTAAGCAAAACATATCCAGCTATTTTTAGACTGGAGCGGTCGGCCCTTCTCTCGTCACCAATGATTTGCTAAGGGCAGTTGACGAAAAAAAAATCTAAGAGAACAGATGTGTCACTATGAGAATTCAACACTATCTGACGATTTCCAACCAAATTTCACGCACTCTATTGTACAAAATTGTTTACAAATCGCTTAGGTTTATCACAAGTTGTGTTCCCGATGGGTTTCCAAAAATGCTTAATGACTTGCACAAACCCAAGAGACTCGGAAGTGCTTTGGACTTTGTCTCACACGGTACAGTGATGATGGTGAGGATTTTTTTTAAATAAATTGTGACAGGTGATGAAACTTGGGGTCCGTCATGTCATACTGGAATTCAAAACGGCAGGTCAATGGAATGGGGGACACACACCAATCCCAAAGAAAAAAAAAATTCAAGATGATAATATCTGACACAAAAAATTTCATGTGCACTGTATTTTGGGATCTGAAAGGAGTTTTTGCTGATTGATTTTCTTCCCCAAAAGGTGAATCCATTAATGCAGCAAGGTATTGCGAAAACCGTAAGAAACTAAGGACGGGCAATTCAAAACAAACGGAGAGGAATTGCTCAGTAACGGAATTGAGTTTGATCCATGATAATGCTTGGGCCCCAACGATTTGAATCCGACGTTGAAGTGAAACTGCTGGTGGAGTCATGGCTACTCTCAGTGGCGGGGGAATCCTTCTACAAAGAGGGTGTAGGACAAAATTGATAAACCAAAACTACGACAGGTGTTTTTACCATGGTGGAAAAACTAAATTTTTGAAAAAATTTTTTAAGGGTTTTGATCTTTCATGTAGGAATAAATTGTGTTGAAAAAATTGTTTTAATAAAAAAAAAATACTGTACTTGCTTTCTGAAACACCCTTGTACAAAATAAATCTTAACCATTAAATTGCTTAATTAGTTAATGTTGAAAATATTATATTTTATAGTATATATTAAATAAAACTTCGTTAATTAATGGCTATAAAAGGGTTTTCATTTATTAAATTTTAAAAAAAAGGTAAAGACAAATCCATATATAACAACCGCATGTGTAACTGACTGCTACTCCGTATACTAATTCAACCACTTCCAGTGATTTTGGCTTAAAAATTTGGTAACAGATAGTTTCCAGGGAACCCACCAAAAACCCAAAAGGGGAAAAATTTTTATTTTCAACCCCCCAAAAAAAAATTCCCAAAAAAACGCCATTTTTCCCCCCCGCAGGATTTTTTTAAGCCCAAGGGGTAAAACCTTGGAGCTAGCTGGATCTGAGGGAAAATTATAGTCAGGAATAAAGTGAACTAAAAAAAAGGTCAATGATTTTTTCTCTATCTTCCAGGTTAAGCCAAAAACCTCGAAACATTTAAAATTCCAGAGTTTTTTTTTTATAAAAATAATTTTCAACCCCCCAAGCGGCCGAACCTTGGGTCTAAAATCATTGACCCAAAATTACAAATTGCGCATCTACAGAAAAGGTCCAGTAATTTTTGCCCATCTCGATTGGGTTTTGGGCCCAAAAACGTGATTATGACAATTTTTTTTTTAACTTTTACGCAAAATTTTGTTTTGGGTCTGCGGGGAAACCTTTTGGGGGGAGGGCAAAAAAACTAACTTTTATTTAGGAAATAAATGACCTAAAAAAAAAGGTCCAGGACTTTTTACTATTTTCCCTTTTTTGACCGCAAAACCCATTAAGTGAAAATATTGGAAATTTTCCCCAAAAATTTTTCTTTCCGGGGGTTGTAGGGCAAAATTTTTGGGCGTAACTCAAAAAAAAATTTTAAACGGGATTTGGAAACACGTGCTACAAAAAGTTCATGACTTCGGGAGTTGGCTGAGCGTTAGCTAAGCGTCAATAGTAGATAGGGGACAGAGGAAATATTTATTATGTCACAGACACAATACCCTCTAAAAAATGGCCAAAGTCGTGTCTTTAACCCCCGGTTTATTTTAAACCCCCCCCCCCCCCCGGGGGATTTTCCTGGTATGGACCTGTAAACTCCTGTACATTAAACCCCCTGATGTGTTAACCCCCCCTGGTAACATTAAACCCCCCCCAGGGATTATCTGCCATGACCTAATGTCCGAATTTTTCAGGCACCAAAAATCTCTTAATCCCCCCCCTGGGATGTTACTGTGATGACCAATAAAACCACCTGGAGATGTATCCCAGGTAAAGTTAACCCCCCCTGGGAATTTGTTAATATGACCAGGTCAATATCCTTGGACGAAAAATTAAAACCCCCTCTTGTCTTAACCTCCTTAACTTATAATCACCACCCAGGGGATTTCTCGCCTTGACTAGGATAAGTCTCCTGGTGATATTAAACCCCCTGTTCGACTTAAAAATACTGCCTTTGAGGTCTCGGTTTTTTTATTATGATTATACTAAACAATTCAAGATAGCTGACCGTGCAGACTTTTCTCCCGAGCTCATTTTGGCTAAACCATAGGTCGTATTAGATCAGATCTGAGGGTCACAATCGAAAGACAAAATTTATAATTTCCATACAAGAAAAGGTCCAGTCACTTTTTGTCGTATCTCTACGTTAACCGCCAAAATGCCCTCAAAGTCAAAAGTTTTTACGAATCCGGAAAAAAAATCTATGAAAAAAGGTCAATTTTTAAAATCCCTTGTCATTTAACTTAATGTCCGGACTTAACCAGTCACCGAATTCCGCTTATCCCGAATTTGCAAAGCGTCTTTACTTTGGGGGCCCTGGGGGCATAGCCCCCAGCGAGCCGCAGGCGAGTTTATTACTATAAAGGTATTCATAGAACTGAAATTGTACAAAATGTTTTATTGACTTATATTCTTTAAGTCCAGTAGCCAAAGTGTTTCACAATAATGTAGTAGTTCTAGTTTGAAGTTAATATTCTTGGATAATGTATTCCAAAAACCTAGTAGAGAATGGGAAAAACTACATGTAAAGTCAGCTCAACTAGGAGGGAAATTTTCTCTAATGTATTAAATTTTGCACTACATTAATGGTTTAAATGGACAAATAATATTTTGCGATTTTCTGATTTGCTGAACCAATCAGTAAGTACTAATAGTGTTGTGACAGGAAGTGATGGTTTCACATATAAAGACCTAAAGCACATCAGTGCGGTATATTGTTATTTTCCCAAAATAATATTAATTATGTCTTGTTTTAGGCTTCTGAAGACAAGAAGTGTCATGAAAGGAGATTGGAGATATTGCTGGAGTTGCTGATGTAACCCATAAGGCAGTCATACAAGCTGAATGTACCCCAAATGCAGTTCGGCTGTTCCCTGAAAGATTTTAAGTTTGCTTACACACCATCGAACTGTTACCACAGATGTAAGTCCCATTCCCCCATTTTAATCCTTCTTTTTTAAAGGATTTTATAATAAGAAGTACAATTTTTAATTTCATTGTGAGTATTCTCTCCCTATCATACTGTACTATTTTATTTGTATTATAATAAATTAATTGTTTTTTTGTAGTATGTTTTTTTGTTTATTACACCTGACGATAACATTCAAAAGGATCAATATATCGAAATTAAAAAAAATAAATACCCATAATATACATTGTCCCCAGACCCACCAGTCCAACAATTTATATAAGGAGAATTGGTGATCAGCTAGAACCACTAAATTCGTTTCAATTATCATGTATACTTCACATTGCCCATATTGAATTAAACTTGATAATTTAGGTTTCGTTTTTGGTGTTAATTATTGTTATTCACTACTCATTTACTGTTAAGTTCACAGGAAAACAGTTAATGAGAGTTAAACTGTGAGTTCATTTGATTTCTTACGTTGGATTTTGCATTGCTTTTCAGTTTGGACTTTTAATGAGTAGGTTAGATCACAGTCATTTCCCCGGTCTCAAACTTTCGTGAAGTAAACTAGTGATCGCTCTGCTGTAGTTTCCATCCTGTGATTTGTATTACTGTAAATTATTAGGCGTACATTCTGATTTTATTTTCTTCTACATTACAGGGCCTAACCTGACATGTTGGAGGATCTGGCCCTGAGCTGCCGCTGAGGACGGGAGAATATGGGTGGTGGCCCCCCCCCCCCCCCCCCCCCCCCCCCCGTGCAGAGATCTGTCCACACTATTGTATTGTACCCCGAAATATAATTACATGGATAGTTCTAATTGAGGAAAACAATGAAAATAAACGGAAAAGGAACATATAGATTGCTAGCAGTCCTTTTGAGGAATCAGGATAAATGAACAATACCTTACCAAACTTTTAAAAAAAAACATTTATCAAGAGATATTACAAATTTGATAGTCCAACAACTTTTTGAAAAATTATCATTCAAGATAAAGGAAAACTTAATATTAAACCCTTTTACAATAGGTAAAATAAATTTCAAGAGACCATTATGAAGCCATCTAACACATACGTACAACAAACACAGTACAACACATAGTCAGCGTTCAGTAAAATCATCTTTCAGGTAACATGTAATAACCATTAGGCGGCCTATAATTTTAGTAGATGCACAATTACTTGTCGCCAATACAATGGGGGACATATATATTTACAGTTAGAAATATTCAGAGGTTGAAAATTCCTTTGACAGATACAAGGAAAGTTGAGGTGAAAATTATTCAAGCTCGTAGGATTAAAGACGAAATTAATGGCCCAAACTAATAGTCAACATCTTTTTGTAAAGGTTACATTTTGGACTTTGATGAAATTACCAGAGTATCTGGTACCAGGACGAGTACAAGAGCTACTGTTATTAAACCTATCTTAGTTGTATTTTGACAGAAGTTAGGCTTCTTTAAGAGCTGTGCTTGTATATTTGCGTTTTAAAGAGCATGTATATTTTCTGGGCATTATCTTGATCAGGGGAAAAAAGGCAAAATCATCTACGGAAACATCCCTAAAAACGGAATTTAAAATTATAGTTTTGCATATATCTTCTACACTTTTTAACGTATTTTCTTGATTGTGGCCATAAACGCAAACTCAACATTTGGCATCGAATAATAATAATTCACTCGAACTAAGAATGTACTCATACATACAGATGCAAAAAACCTTACGAAATTGTGTTGTAGCGAAACTGCTAGTTTACTTAATAAAAGGACAAGACAAATAACCATTTACATGAAATAGTGTGATACTATCTGATACAAGATATGACCTTAATAAATTGTTCTTTTATTTGTATACAATTTTGTAATTAGTATAAAATGTATTTATTTCACGGACCATAATAAAAGGCAACTTTTAAATGCAAATTTCCGATGGGTCAACTGTGTCAGGCCTTTGCATTGTTGGGAAAGTACTAAATATTGAGTCCTATTTTCTGTTAGTAAATTCTTTAGGAGGCAGAAGGGCTATTATGGTATAGCCGTAAGACCTAGTTCTAATTATGGGTCTGACATTAACTGCAGGGTTTCAAGAGGTAAAATGAAGGTAGTTGTACCAAAATTTTATTTGGTATGAGCATTAGCAATAGTTTTGTTGTATTTCAGAATGTCTGTCCATATTATATCTGAAGAATAAATTAGCTATTGATAAGTTTAACTACTGTTGTCTATAGATAGAACAGCCGAAGCAATGTCAGTAAATTAAAAAATATTTTTTTAAAGGGTGTGATGTTTTTATATTTTTCAAAAAAAAATTTTTATACGGGGACGTTTGTTTAGAATTTCAACTGAGAAATATTTTGTTTGAAGGATTTGGAAAATACCAAGAAAAGAATAAAAAAAACAAATAATTTGGGGGAAAGGGGTTAATTTTTTTTTTGCAAGAAAACCAATGAAAAAAAAATAAGTGGATGCGAGTGAAAATGAAAATTTTTAAAAGAATTCATAGAAAGTTTGGGAAAGAGGAAAAAGAAAAGGACCAAAAAATGGGAAACCAATTAAATCCCTATGTACAGAAGGGGAAAAAAAAAAGGGTTTTAAAAAGGGTTTT
>NW_025790282.1:0-7906 GCF_021130785.1 Homalodisca vitripennis
TTATCATGTTATCTAACTGAAAGGTGTAAATAAAAAAAATTGATATAAGGTTTATTGAAAAGTTCCATCCAAAGTTCAGAGTTGATAACAGAAGAAAGAGATACTTCCAAAATTTTTTATGTGTTTTTTTTTTTTTTTAACGCTTTATGTGATAGAAGCTGCCACAGGCTACGTTTCATTAACATTTAAATATGAATGATAGATGTCGAAGCAGTTGAAAGTTCAAACCACATGCCTTCGAAATCGTCATCGCTGCTCGGCTATCTTCGTATAAATTTTCAGCCGTTATTTACTGCATTGTGGTACAGAAACGTCTTCTTCCTTCCTCTATATCTGTCTCCAGATGAATTTTTAAAAATAGAAAAAAACAAATAGCTGGTATTCTTTTACGACGTTGTTTGTGTTTTACTCGCAGTCGCTTAACCTATGAGTTGTTTCAACGTGTTTACCGGTGTTATTTCTAATTATTCCGGGGATCGTAATACATTCGAAATGGGAGGATGATTTACGTAAAGAAGAAATTATTAATGTTTTAGAAGAACAAATGGAGAATGTGAGTGACAGTGAGATCAGAGCAGGCAATTTTCCCGATGATTATAATTCAAATCCTGGTGCAGGCCATTCCCTCCAATGCTTATACCCAGGAAGACAAGAGGGCGGCTATGTATTGTATGTTGCCACACAAAACAAAGGGAAGATCTCGATTCTAGTGTCCAGGAAGCCAATTCAGGTGTTCATAAGAGAGTGTTTATATAAATTGGATCATTTTTTTTTTTGGAGACCAAATGATATCAAGGGAGGAAAAGAAAGCATGAAGTAGTAGTGCCTCGGAGTGAATGCAAGGGTTTCTTTCCATGTACAATAGTGTATAATATTTCCATCATAAAAAAACAGTTTTTTTCAAGTAAAATATTGTGTCGAAAAACTGTATATATTATTTATCTTCATGAAATTTTAGAAAAAATTTGCTATCCTTCAAGATCTCTGTTTTAGTGAGTTTTATACTATGTGGTTTTTTGTGGTTAAAATTTTTTTTTTTTCAAAAAACTGTCTTTTTTAAATTTTGAGCAAGGTTTAAGGGATATGTACAAAGGAAAAAGTAGTGTTATTATACTTTATAAAATCATTCTTTTATGTTTTTAATGAATATTTTTGTATATAATATATTGTATTTTCAATAAAATTAAGTAAATTTTTATTATTATTTTTAATTAAAGAAACCCCCAGCGAAAACACTTCCAAATGCACCTATCATTCATAATAAAACATATTTTCCATACACTAGGAGGGTTAAGAAGCAATAACATTAGAATAACATTGAGATCACAGTAGAATTTCAGACATTTGCTTCATAAATATGTTTCAAAAAAGGATACATAATATTTTGTAAGTGATTATACTTATTTTTTAATATAAAAGCAAATTTTCAAAAATTCTACTATCTGTCCAAAATCAATCAATTGTAAATAACAAATTTCAAACAAAAAACATTGAGATGAGACAAATATCTTCATTGTTTGGTACTCGATTTTTTTAATTATTATTTTTGTACTAAAGTATAATGTTATACTATTTCTCCACAATACAAGTTTTTTCTTTAGTTTTTCAATGGTGTGTTTAGGTACTAATGTTCATATGTAATAAAAATATTTCCTTAGCAAGTTATAAAACAAGTGAAAGTGTAATTTATATTTATACTGCCAAATTTTCAGGTAATTTCCAAATATATGATGTTATTGTATTTATTTATAATATTTTTTATAATGTGCCTATAACATTGGACCACTTTAGAAGTCACTTTAAATATTTTTCTAGTCTTTCTTCTTTTATCCAGCCCAATTATTTTCTTTCAATTCCTTTCCGAGCGTAATTTCCTTTCCATCCCTCCGAAACACACTATACCCTATTCCCGTTGTTTTGTTTCTTTTCCAGCTGTAGTGGTAGAGTGTTTTGTCTCATTTAAATATCTTTAATGTGTTTGTCTTGTGTTTTAAATCCTCTACTGTAATTTGTAACCTCTCCTCATATCTTCCCTTAAGTTCTTGTGATCCCATTTAATGTCACTTTTTATACCAAATAACCACAGTTTTTTTCTACTATTTTTTCCTGCTAATTCTATTTTCCCAGCGTGTTCTCCAAACAAAATGCCCCCAGGAATGATATTCGTTTCTTTTTAATTATACTTGTAATGGGTTCTATATTTTTGTAGACTGTTTCATTGGAAGCTATCCTCCAAACACCGTCTACTTGATAGTTTTTTGTTTAAGCAAGTTCCTGACTATTCTTCTCGTCCTATCTTAAGAAACCTTTATCTATTGCAATAGTATGTGTTGTTTTAAATATTGTTTCACCCGTTGCGTATGTAATTTGTGGCATAGAGAAGGCAAACTGTTTTATGTAGTGTCTTTAATCTTGTATTTATTGAAAGACCATCATTTTATTATACGTATTCTAAGTAGCATGTTTAATCTTAGTTAGTTTTGTCTATTTTACTTTGCCAAGTATGGTTTTTCATTCAGGTTATAAGTGATTAGCTTCTCCTACAGTATTTTTAAATTTCCTGCACAATTTTTTATCATTGTGGTTTGTTCCAACACCCCTTAATTTTATTTGCAAGTGGAAGGCTGCGTTAATAAAACTTCTGTTTTTTCAAACGATATCTTTACAACCAATTTTCTGAGCCTTAATATCCTTTTGTTAAAGATTTAATTTGCCTGTTTTTGTTTCCCATGAATGTAATTGGCCAAAAGAGCTAAGTCATCAGCAAACACCCCAAACAGTTCAGATTAATGTTGTCCCTTTTGATATCCAATCTTTGTTTTTTTGGTTATTTCTTTTCCCATGTCCCTCATGGACGTACTCTAAATGTCAGCACAGTTAAAAAGAAGCGGTGATAATCCATCACCTTGTCTTAAAAGCCAGTCTTTATCTTGAAATGGTTTCCTGAAAGTTCTCCTCTAAACTTTTATTTTAGACTTTGTACTAGTTAATGTTAGTTTCTATTAATTTAATTAATTTGGGGTGAAGATCCCAAAAATGTCTCAGTATTTTTTTAATAGTGATATTCTATGAATTGAAATCCATAGGCTTTTCTTTCGTAGAAATCAACAAATGTTATCGAGAGTTGTTTTATTTCGTTTTTTATAATATGCTCATAATTAACTTTAGTGTAATTATTTGCCTGCTGTACAACGGCTTCTCCAAAGGCCTGAAATCCTCCCTTGGTATTCTCCAAGTTCTTGATCTAGTTGGTCCTTAATCCTGTTGTTAGAGAATCATTGACAATAGCTCTATTTGTTATCCGGATTACATCTGTCCACCTTTCTTGTTCAAAGAGATGAATTATAGCTATAGTCCCCATTGATCGGGAAATTTCTCAGTATCATCCAAATTTTCTGTAGTATCATATGAAGAGAGGTATGACTAGAATACATCCAGCATGGATGTTAATTAAGAAATGGGTAAGAAACCTTTGTCCGTATGAAGTTATATTTAAAACTTGTAAAACATAGGTGATTGGTCAGGCAATATTCTTTCCCCCCTAAATTTTTTTAACATTGTGATAACTTGCAGAAAACAACCGGGAGCTCACAGACGCTACATCACCAGGATGTATGTACCAAGTGAAAGTGAAGCAAAAGAGAGTGGATAATGCTAGTTAAATTCAGTTCAGAAATGATGCTTGAAGAATTGAACAATGCTCAGATTGGATTGACTCAGCTGATATTAGTGGAAGGGGTATTGTTGTTAACCATATTAAATTAGTTTAACTTACTAATTAAACATATGCCTAGCATTTGGCTTCATGTGGCCTTGAGACTAGTCTCAAGTTATACTAATAACATATTTACTTAAAATTTTGGTATTAGAAGTAGTAACAAAGTCAAATAGATTTTTATTAACTTGTCCATTTTAACCCCTCCGATTGATGATAAGAAACTCCCAGAAATGATACACTGGTTTTGTTGTGTTTTTTTGGGTTTTGGTCATTTTCCAAGAGAATTTTTTTTTAGACAATATGTACTAAATGCTAAGTAATAAGTGTTATATATAGCATTTTTTATGTTTATATATACATTTTTTTTTAAAATTAGAAACCGTAGAAAAATGTAAAAATAAAAATACAAATATGCACTTAACTAGAGTATTGCTTTTTTTATTTGTACATAAATTGAAAAATAAAGTATTGTTAAATTGTTGTTTTCCTGTAAACTTTTAACATGACTTGAGAGTGTAACATACTGTAAATGTACAAAAAATACACAGTTATTTGTATGTGAACAAAACAGAATATAACATATATAGAGCCTCTTATTTACAACAAAAAAAAGTTTTTTGATAAAAATGTAAAACTATGTACAGTCGACTCTACGATAACGGTCGAACCTCAATAAGTCGAATTCTATTGATAAACTCGAATTTTTTTTCCCGTTCCCTTGAGAAAACACCTGCCTAATTCGACAAAAAAACAACCATGCGTATCTCGAATTAATTTTGTACCCGAAATTTACCTAATATAACATCGAAGTAACAGAAAAATTTACCTCTATAACTCGAAGTTCATGTAGATAAGTCGAAAGTCCGTTAATACTTTACCTCTACAACTCGAAATTTTTTCTCCAGATCAACCCTCGCTAACCGCGAAGCTGGTGCTGTGTTTACAGCGAACCCTGTGTTAGGTCATAGACCCTTAGCCGAACAGGTCTGGACATGTCCGTGAATTGTCCCGACTGTCTACAAAAGGGCCGCAGTGAACCCACTTTACGTAGCTACTTAGAACATTCGCAAGTGAACGTACCAGACCACGTGTTTCTCTGCTGTTTGTTGTTGTATTTGAGAACATTATAGACTTAAATTCTGAAAATAAGCCTTTAGGCCAGAAGAAGAATACGGAAATTTATTATCAAATATGAATTTTGTATGTACGTATGAATTGAAGGCATACATTGCAGTGTGACAGAAAAGTACAAATGCTGTATATGTAGTTTACAGTACATACATTTTAAGTTTTTGTAAAGGATGTAGGGAAATAAAAAACAATTAGTTTATTTTGTACCTCTATAACTCTAATTTTATTATGTTTTAAACCTCCTGTAAGTCGAATTTAGTGAAGTATTACCTCTTATAAAACACGAACTATTCTCTTAAGGTCGAACTAATATACGTAACTCGAAGCAGTGGCGGTATTTTTTTTTCCATTTGAGCCACATGAGCTCGTGAGGCCCCCTAGGGTAAAAATATAATTTTAAAAATACTTTCTTATTGAATCCAACAACATAAATAACAAATTCAGTTAATATGGATAAAACGAATTATTAACAAAACAATGACGGCGTTTTAAACGCGAAGCGAATCGAGCAGAGACGCGCTTGGGACAGTGCATGTGCAGTGAGCTGCCTGGCATCTAAGCGGGAATAGGCCGTAGGGCATTTGGCGGGGGAAGCGGTGGAGGAGGGTCTCATAAAACGGCGTGGGTGCACGAGCCATTAGTGCGACGGCTAGTCGGCAGGCTGATGTACTACATAATATTGTCAACCTAGTTTGCCGTTGCGTTCTCCGTGTGTGAATGTCCGTAATGGACTGCTGTTTGTTGAATAATGTGTCTCTTTTGTGTTGTTTATTGTTACAGAGGGGGTTTTGGTATGTGAGTGTTTTTGTAATATTTTAATTGTTCATTTTGATTATTATGGGTCAGTGACAGTTAACCTGAAACTTAAAGGGAACTTAGGTTTTCTAACTTATCTCTCGAAAGGGAAAAGGGTTTGAAAATTTCAAGTAAGGGAAAAACCGACCCCCCAACTTAAACATTGTTCACGATAACCAAAGGTAAGAATAGAGACTTTAGAGAGTGGAATTCAATACAAAACGTATAGTACCAAGAACCCCGTGGATTTGTGGAATGTGAACAAAGCAATAGATTTTAAATGCTTTCCTCCCCTGTGTTACTTTTTTCGTAAGCAAACTGGTGACTCTAACTGGGTAAAATATGGGGTTGCTGATCTTTCCCATTTTGCAAATCAAAAAATCAGAAAACTTAGAATGTTTTCTCAGTCACAAACTTAAACTCAGTTTTGGGGAAATTTAATATTTTTGGGCAAGTTAGACATTCGACAGCAGCTAGACTGTGCGTTACAGGGGGAAAAATTTAAAAAAGCACAACAAACAAAGGGTTACTAAAAATCGTTATGTGCTTTCCAAACTAATTTATTGTATTTAAATTTTTGTGGGGCGTTTGAGATAGCACCACAGAGGCCAATCGTGAAGCAAGATGATTCTTCAAATTCCCTGGCCTTTTTTAGGGGACAAAGTAAATTTTCTCCAGCAAATTTGGATGCCTTCATTGAAAGAACATTCTGGACAATGCAAACAGTGTTTAAAGGAACATCTAAAAGTATCCAAAACAAAAAAAAAAAGAATTGCTTGATTTGCATGCTTGCCGTCTTGCCAAGGACAACATAAAACAAGAGATAAAAAACTACTAGGTTTTTTATTCGTTGATCGCTAATGAAACTACTGACATTTCATCAACATTTCAATTAGTGCATAGTTTTCCGCTATGTCATAGCCTGATGGGCCAACCTGTTTAGAACGATTTTGGCAGTTTGTTCAAACCCCACTGGTACACTGATGCTGACTATCAATAAGCTAGATGTATATAAAAAGTGAGGCAATACAAAAGTGTTTGTAGAACGATCCAAGCAAACTTATAAGCAAAAAGCATATGATGGCGCTAGTGTAATGAGTGGGACATCAAGCCGGGGAACAGACTCTTGTTAAGCAAATAGTAATCCCCACGCATTTTATGTTCATTGCTATGCACACCAACTGAATTTGGTAGTTGGAGACAGGCTACAAGCCGAAACCAACAAGTGAGAATTTTTGTTTCAAATTTGAGTGATTTGACCAACTTCTTTAGAGCAATTCTCCACAAAGAGTTGCAGTTTTAGACACAATAGTTGGCAGAAGAATCCCTCGTGCTTCCGCAACTAGATGGAACTTCAAGAGCCGTACAGTTCAACACTGTGTAATGAATACAGAGAAGATTTATATCAAAAGTGATTGCTTGCATGGGAGGAAATAGAGGCCTCTCATCACATCTAGCAAGTCACCTATCACCAAAGCAGGGGGGAAATCGGACTTATGTTATAGGATCCCAAACTTTATAATATTGGCTCGCAGTGTTTTCCATAAAATCATGCCCCATGTTGACATTTTGTATAATCAACTACAGCTTACATACACTGACCGATGCTGTGCGAACAAAGAAAAATGTCGAAACATTTATTGAATGCGTCGAAAAAGAAAGGCATAAACATGGATAGTGTCAAAATTGATGTTTGATCAACTACCTATGCCTGGGAAAAGAGCCCGACGTGATGAAAATATTCATGTAACGAGGACAAATTGCCGCAAAAGAGGTGTGTGATGTTATTTCCAATCAAATAAAAGAAAGATACTCTTTTTTGACACAGTCTCCATTCAAGCGGTTTTTTTCTCTGTTTGATTCAAAAAAGTTCACGCACTATGAGAAAAACGTTTTCCCCCCATTCAACTTTTGGAAGAAACAGTGCAGGTGTATTCATTTTTAGACAAAGAACGATTGAAAACAGAACTTATCCAGTGATCTACAAACGAAAAGATTTTCAAGTCATGAACGGGACTGTGCCGTTGTTACAGCTCGTTATTGAGAATCGGCTTACAAGGACTACTCATTTTCAAGAAACTCACAACTTTTTGACCATTGTATCCTACCATCCCTATGACTACTGCCGGAAGCGGAAAACGGTGTTTTCCGACACCTAAAAACGCATCAAGACATTTTTGAGAAGTAGCCATTGGGGCAAGGAAAGACTAACAGCATTGGCTAATGTTGGTCTGTGGAAAAGGGTATATCAGGAGTATACCT
>NW_025790283.1:0-5476 GCF_021130785.1 Homalodisca vitripennis
TTTGTAAGCTCTCCTATCGTATTGTAAAACCTAGAGATAACTAAAACTTTAAATAGTGATCATTTAGTAGTATAAACTGTTGATGAGTAACGTGAGTACATGTCACTTTTGTCGCACAATAATTTCAGTTATGAAAAAGAAAAGAAATTTAATAAATTATATTATAACTACATATTGCAGAAATAAAAACTAAAAAATGGCCATTTATTTCAACATAGGAGTGACACCAAAATATAATTTACTTATATGATTAAATTAGCAAGTCTTTCAGTCAAATGTAAGAAATTATAGCATTAATTTGCTCTGGTAAGAACCAGTGAAAGTACTAGGTTTAATACAAGATACAACCCTACACATATGTAATGTAGTCAAATCCACCAAAAAAATAGGAATAACTCCAAATATTGTCTTTTTACAACATTACAAAAATTTCCCTTAAAACTATATAATTACAATTGTGGAATACATTACAACAAATTAATACATACGCTCAAGTTGTAAAACAGTTTTTATGGAAACTTCATTAAAAATTTTGAGCAGAGCCGCATCTAGAAGGGGCATGGGGGTCGTTTGCCCCGGGTGGCAAAATTATAGAAGGTCGAGTAGGTAGTTGCCTTAAAACAAACTCTTTACGTATAATTTAGTCAGTCACCACGCGAATAGTTTTTTCTATTAGAACAAAAATACAGATACACGTGTATGAACGTTAATCACAAAATAACTCGAAAGAACTAAAATTTACGAGAGTTAATTTTAATTTTAGAAAAATTATTTCTGGTCTTAGACATATAAAACTAATTATTTACAAATAGTAACTTTCAGTAATATCATTAGGAACGAAGTAACAAAATTAAACTGCAACTTTAAAAATTCATAACTCTGAAACTAGAGATCCGATTACGAGACAAACTTTTCACACAAGGCAGATGCAAGTTTACTGTTTTAGTACGTAATTTTGGACTTATATGAAAACGTTTGTAATGCGTTACCATCCTAATTTTTTATTCTTGCCCGGGGGGTTTAAAAGTCGGCATTGATCACGTTTAATGGAGCTATTTAAGTATCTTGGGCTTGTAATTTTATAAACCACTATTTAAAATGCTACTTTATAACACAGATTTCATTAAAAAAGGGTTTTTTGTTCATGTACCGCGGCTGGCGCCTGCTCATTTTGAAGGTAAAAACCCGGGCAGACCACCGTGGAACAACGTCCTGAGCAATAAAATAACACAACAAAAAATTCCTTTTAAAGTTCAACACCAATTCTTGAATAATAAACATTTTTTATTTAGATTTTTACAAGAAGCTAAGAAACCTCACATTGGAATTAGACCTAAAGGGATATTTGAGTTTGCTTCCGCAGTGACAGGATATTCAAAATGGGTAAGAGGAGGCCAGCTCTGTAACCGCCTTTCCAGTAAAAGCAGGCAGAGGTAGCAAGTCCTGATGTCCCAGTTTGGTAACTTCCTTTAACACTTAGGGAACCTCACCAACTCCAACAGTCATCCTCCATAGTAGACTAGAAATGTCGACCTTCTTTTGGTCCCCTATATCTCGACATTTACGGCTAATTATGCGCTGCTCCTGGACATCCATAGAATCGTCCTATTTGACACATAGGTTTTGCTGTTCCAAGTATGGGTTCAATTAAAAAGTATAAACCAACCAAAGTGAACACTCCTAGAGACATGTACCTTGATATATTGTATATGTCTTCTTTCTTCAAAACTAAATTATTTGTTGGCTGAGTGTTAGTGAAACCAACTCTAGGGGCTGGAAATTTTTGTTTACATATTTGTCTTTCTGTCTATCTGTCCGCATGATGCATTGAAAATGAACGGACCTTCACACTTGAAAGTTTCCAAATTTTCATTTTAGTATTAGCAACACTGAGTTCGATCATGTATACAGGTGATTCAAAACTAAACGGCAATCTCTCGGGAGCTTATTCTATAGCTAAAAACAAGTAAAAAAGTTTCATATAACCATATGCCCGGAAACGCTTCGTTAGCGAGTTTTTCGCCTAGCGAAAGATTTCGCCCGGATTTCAGAACCCTTGGTGAAGTCAGGCCGTATAAAATGGTAAAGGGAGTTACAAAGATACAAATACGATTGTTTTTTATGGTTTTTTATATCTGACAAATTTATTAAAATTCGTCCCAGAGCTGTAAATGCAATACTTTCAGAGATATCTTACGTAAAACACAAGAATTGGTGCAAAGAAATAACACATTTTTGTGTTTAACGTAAATTACTTCCATACAAGTTAAATAAAGGTCATTTTTTTCTTAAACAGATTTGTAGAACATTTAATTCTGAAAAGATTCATGTGAATTACTTAGGAAAAAAATTAATAATAGGTATTGAAATTTAGCTTTTTTTAAAAATAAAAAAAAGACGCACAAAAATGCATATTCTTATCTGCATAAAGTATTGTAATGTTTAGGTTGTGAGTAACAGCTGATCATTTATTCTAGACTGAACATTAACATAAAATGTATTTACCTTTATAAAACTGTAATAATCACCTATAAAGTTGCTCAAAGTGCCTCCGTTGTTAGCAATGCACGTTTTCCGCCCCGACGAATCCCCCTCCTTTTCTAGCGCGTTTCATAACGTTTGGGGCATTCTTGACAGTTTCCCGCCGCCTCTGTAATGCGATTACGTAACTCCTCTATGGTGTTAAATCCGTTTTGAATAAACAATTGGCTTCATCCAACCCCATAAGAAAAAGTCCCGCTGGCGTTTAGGTCAGGAGAAACGTGGTGGCCATTTTAAATAGTCCATTTTGACCAATCCATTGTCTACCGTATGTATCATTTAAATAGTTTTTCACTCATTAGAAAAATTGGAGGTGCTCCGTCTGCATAAACCAAAAGCATTTATTCTGTTTTGAACAGGAAAATCTTCCAAGAGGGTAGGCAGGTTTTGTTCTTAAAAAATTTAAGTAACGCTACTCCATTAAGTCGATTATTTAGGAAAAATGGACCAATCAAATTATCACCCAGAAAAACCAAGCCATACATTGGGTGAAAATGTATGTTGAAAATGCCTCGTCGCAGTTTCATGTGGGTTGTCGTACGCCCAAGTATGGGTATTACGAAAATTAACAATTCCATTTCTAGTAAAAACAGGATTCATCAGTAACGAGAATACGCCGAAGAAAATACTGAGTTTGTAAACAATTTCTTCTTAACCAGCGGCAGAACATCTTCCGTTTATTAAGATCTTGCGGTAATAAGTCTTGAACACGTGTTATATGGAATGGGTACAACTGTGCTTCATAAGTGCCCGCCATACGCTTGACTGGCAAATATTTAACTGACGTGATAATCGTCTGGTGCTTGTGGTTGGTGATAATTCTACAGCATTTATTATTGCTTGTTAAATTATTATAGTTCCTTGCGCTACGTTGACGACCATATCTTTTTCGCTTGGGTTTTAAAAAGCTACCGGGTTTCTCTAAGTCGTCTCTCCACAGCTTCAAATGTTTTGCGATCAGGTGTTCTTCGATGTGGAAAAGTATCACGATATTCCTGAACTGCAGCTAAACCATTCTTGTTAACTTTGCCGTAAATCAGTATCATGTCCGTATAAACTCTTCAAACGAATACATACCATTTACATTATCTGCCATTTTTTTACTAAGATAATTACATACACTTTTTATAAAAATATTTAATAAAATATTTTAAAAATAAATATTTAATAAAAAAATTTTAAAAAAAAATATTTAATAAAATATTTTATACACTTGTAAAAAAATATTTCCAAATAATCACAGATCTCACAAAAACAATCTACCCACACCCCCAAAAATACAAAAACCTCCATAAAGGTTATTCAAAATTACTTCATGAACTTAATTGTTGTATCAGCTGATATTGCCAACCTTTGCAAAGAAAATATAAACAAATAAAAAGTGTTGAATAAATGATCAGCTGTTACTCACAACCTAAACATTAGTTAATCCCTTTATGCAGATAAAAATATGCATTTTTGTGCGTCTGTTTTATTTTTAAATAAAGCTAAATTTCAATACCTATTTTTAAATTTTTTTTCCTAAGTAATTCACATGAATCTTTTCAGAATTAAATGTTCTACAAATCTGTTTAAAAAAAAAAATGACCTTTATTTTTAAAATTTATGGAAGTAATCTTAAAGTTAAACACAAAAATGTGTTATTTCTTTGCACCAAATTTTTGTGTTTTACGTAAGATATCTCTGAAAGTATTGCATTATAATTGCATTTTTAAAAAATTTGTCAGATATAAAAACATAAAAAACAATCGTATTTGTATCTTTGTAACTACCTTTACCATTTTTATACAGCCTGACTTCACCAAGGGTTCTGAAATCCGGGGGAAATCTTTTGCTAGGCGTAACTCGCTAACGAAGCGTTTCCGGGCATATGGTTACATGAACTTTTTTACTTGTTTTTAGCTATAGAATAAGCTCCCGAGAGATTGCCGTTTAGTTTTTGAATCACCCTGTATATGTAACTCCATGAGAGTTGACTGAGGGTTAACGAATAATTTTTACATTTGTCTTATGGGTAACCATGATGGAAACCAACGAGAAAATGGCAGGATAAATAAATTTTTAAGCAAAATGTGTACAATAGATTTAATAAGTTTACATTTTTAAATTTAAATTTTGTAAAAGAAATTATAATAGACTGGAGTCAATAAAAAAATCAGTGATGATATTTCACACCAACACACGTATTGTAGAATTGTAGTACTCTCACTTAGCTTACTGGAACCTTTATTATTTGAATACGCCATAATATCTGTTGTATTAAATAAAAATGTGAATGTATCATGTGGCAAGGATATTCCAAGAAAGATTTTATCTTTAGACTTTAAATTTGGGATTACACTTTATTTATACTTTATAGCAAAGAATGGGGTTTTTTGATGGTACATGTCCAACCATGGATTAGGCTGAGCGTCATTGAAGCCTATCACTCAGTAAGCTAACACAATTCTATTTTGTCCGCTGGGAGGATGAAAATCGTTCTTTTCGGTATAACTGTACGTCCATCAGTCCATAGGACACGTACGCATGTACAAAATGTAATAAGCAAAATAGATTTTAAACTGGGTAGCGACCTTAGCGAAGCATGACACGTGGAGTGGGATACTCTCACCTGAAATTGGCTTTAGTGATATTATCACTAGTTTTGATGTATTAAAAGGTATAATTGTAAATGTTATATTTGAGTGGTTCTCAAACAGTGTCGTAGCCAGGGGGAGTATATCAGGGTCATGAAAGAAATGTTAATAGAAAAGTTCAACAGGCCATTTGACCACATTTTGTTTGTCCTCATCTTTCTAATCTAAAAAAAAATGGGTTTTGGGAAATGTTTGCTAAGCAGTAATCTTGAAAATGATGGGGCAATTCTTTTTTACAATATTCTTTGGTTTTATGGAGAGAAACATCAGAAAAATTTTCTGGTTTTTTAGAATTCGGG
>NW_025790284.1:0-3274 GCF_021130785.1 Homalodisca vitripennis
TGAATTGAATGGGACTCATTAACCCTTCACCTTTGCTTTTTGGAGGACCGGTATCCTTAAATTATTTTTGTTTTGCAGAGCCCAGAAATTATTATTTAAAAACTTCAGCAAGTAGCAACCACCCAAGTTATTTTTAAAATTTTGGGAAAATTAAATTTGTTTTTTTAATATGATAAATAGGCAATGCAGTCAAAAAAAAAAAATTTCCATCAAAGGGCAACCAGAATAGTATCTAAAATCGGGTAAACAGATTTCTAATGGGGTTTTGGGGGTTATATTTAAAAATATAAACCTAAAAGTAAAACGTGTTTTTGATGGGGTTTTCCATTGGATTACTACATTTCCTTTTTTTCTGATCACTCCCACTATCAAAATTCAGATGATCTTTTTCATAGGGATTGAATTGGGGTTTAAAAATAAAAACAGGAGAAGATTATGAAGAAGTTTAAATTTTTAGGGAAGGAAGGGTTTTTAAAATTTAATGTTTTTTCCTTTTCCGTTAATCCCCTAGATGTATTTTTGAACCAACCCCAGGCTGGAGAAAAAGGGGCGGAAAACCCAAAACGATGACGTCACAGTCAGAGATCCCAAAACTGTGGTTCTCACGACACCTCAAGGTTCCGCCGTTTGGGAAATGCAACTCTGGGCCCCAAGTCATTTATGATAAAGTCCGCGTTATTCGCAAAAATTCCGGGGAAGCCCGGTTAACAACCCATTTTCATTGCAATAGAACTGATTTATGCCAACTATAACTAATTAGTTAAAAGTAGCAACGCCCAAAGCAACGTTTTCTATAATCGAGTTATTAAATGCTTTTTAGAGGGAGGAGTAATGTACGACCCTGTTCGTGCAACCAAACCACCTGACTGACATCATATGGGTCCGAAACACCCCTACACTGTCCTTCCCCCGGAAGCAGTTACAGAACTTTAAAACTTTGTCTGGTTTGAACTTATCTATAATTGTGTGCAGTCAAATAAAACATCTTCCCTAGTCGTTGATTTGGAAAATGGTAGTGATAGTCTTATTTATTGATAAAGAATAAAAAAATGAGAAATTAGTTTTTAATTAATTCGGATACAACTTTTAAACAAACTGTTGAGAAATAGACATATGGTAAAGTCGATAGTTTTATTATTATTTGACACAAGGGGGCATTTTGGTTGATCACAAAAACTATTGTTACGCTGGATCACAACAATTAGAATACAGTATCGTTACTTACGTCTTCTCATCAGTTATATTGATATTAGGAACTAATTGAAGCATATTTTGGGGAAATATGAAATTACAATTAATCTCTGCAAAAAAAACCAGATGAAGACAATCTGGACATAAAGGGAAGTGTTTATGATGCCTCAAAGAAGTATGCCACATTCATGAATGGATTTTTTTCGGGGACCTATCACGCCCCTTGTCACTGGCTTTAAAATTGCAAGGCTCTGAAGTCCTTTTAAAAAAAATGCTTTAATAATAGCTTGTCAAACACTATCTTGAATCGGAACAAAGTTTTTCCCACAATAAACCATGGCAGATCGGCTGAGCGGAGAGGGAAGGGGACCGCGGGACGCCCGGGGGCCTCACGACTGGCGAAGGCTCGTGACGAGAGAGACCTACCGCAGTCGGTCACGGTCATGGGTCATCCGTGTTGGTGAGGTGTGAGTCCGAGACCCCGTGCTCTCCACCTGATTGTGGTTCAAAAGTCTTGGTCATAAATAGAAACCTTCCTTCATTTTTTTCCTAAAAATTGTTCAGTTTTCTTACAAGCATGTATTTTGAGCACTTTCAGGCACTATCGATTTATGTTATAAATAAACAGGGGTTGAACTTCTGGATAAAAAAGAAGCCCACACAAAATATTTTTCACTCTCTTGCATGATTTTTTTCCTTCAGCAGAGGCGGATTTGTAGTTTTCCGCCCATGGGGTATTACAGTTTGCCGCCCCCCCCCCACCAACCATGTAGGCTTACCTTGGCCCCGGAACATACCTATTTCATTAATTAGGACTACGGAATAAATGGAGTATATTAATGATTGTTTAAACAAATTTTTCAAATTTACAAATTGTTGGCGTTGTTATCAACAACCGTTTTCCAATAGGGTTTTTTGTGAACGGGTTTTAAAAAATGTGGAGGAATGCCAAATTTTTTGGGGAATTTCTGGGGGACCGTCATCGCTGAAGAAATGCGGTGCCGTTAGCGCGGTGGCGGGAGAGAGTGGGCGGGTGGGGCGGAACTGGCTGCGATTTGTCAGCCGAACTCACGCAAAGGAAACAGGTGATTGCGCGGCAACGGCAACCCGCTTGTAAACCAGTGATGTTCTTGCTCTGACAGGACTTTTACAACACCGAAACCCCACTGGGGGACTCCTCCCCCGATGTAACGGAACTACCGACTTTTTTTTTAAAGGGGATTGTAATACACGCCTTTGTGTGCATAATACCACAAAAGAATTCGTATACTTATTTCTAATGTTTTGGAATAGTCTCTCCCGGGATATTTTGAAAAAATGTGAAAAATATGAATCATAAAAGTTATTATGGTGTTTTAAAAAATCTTGGGGTAGACAAACTCAAAAAAAAAAAGAAAATACTTTTTACCACAATACTAAGATATTTTACCCTTCTTCCCCCCAAAAGGAATAAAAGCTCTTGCAAAAATGAAAATCACGTAAATTGGGGAAAATCCCCCCTTTAAAAAATGTTGTCGGAATATTAAACTTCGGCATTTCTTTTTAAAATTTTTCTCTTGTTTTATCTTACGTTTAAATTTTATGTTTAAATAATTTAGTTTATATGGGGAATATCTCTACAGCCAACTATTTGGTTACCAAAAGCAATTTTAAACGTGCTGTATTTCATGGCTTGATAACAACCACCATTTTATCTGTGATGGATGTCCGTGTGATAACTATGGCTTTTGATTTATTTGGCTGAAATTTTGGGACGAATGTCCTATACTACCCCTAAACGTTCAAAGTTTTGGGGGTTTTGTTTCAACACGTTTTAAAATAGTTTAAACATTTTTCGAATGTAGTTTTTTGCAAAAAAAATTTAGTTCATTTAAAAATAAAACTTCTGTTTTATCAAATTCAATGTAAAGTGTTTTTAATTTTTGTGTTGAAATTATATTGTTAATCATGTTCTTTATCGATATGGTCAATTTATACTCTCAAAAACTATTGACTACTTCAATGTTAAAATTTTAAATAAATCGAATAGAAAATATATGTATAAAATTGCAGTAATATCAAAAATTACAAAAATTTGTTACAA
>NW_025790285.1:0-6858 GCF_021130785.1 Homalodisca vitripennis
TCCGAGAATACTGGTTTCCATTTATAGGAACTTAGATATAATAAAGATCTCTTCTCGGGACTGGACATTTGCATTTGATCTCGGTGTATGGAAGCTTAATGACTACTTATACTCGAACGAGCTACCTTTTCCACTGGGATCGGAAAAGAGACCGCTTTAATAGACTTCCGCAAAGAGGAAAGGAGGGTGAGGGGGGGGAAGTAAAGGGGTTGTGAAAGGATGTCGAAGCCCGCAGGAGAGCCGAGAACATCGATCTGTCGGTAAATGAGCAAAGATTCCCTTGCAAAAAAAAAACCGCTGACGGCAATAAAAACCGTTAGAAAGAGAGCGAAGGATAAATTGATTAGCATGTGTCTGAAGAGATCGCGAGTGGAAGGAGTTAGTAGTAGGAAGGGGGAAGGGGCGAGGAGTGGTTGGGGGCAAGGCGCCGGACGCCGGGCGTCAGTTAGTACGGAGTGGCGCCTTCCGACAGAGCCGCGTCTGTCCCTATCTTCAGCCGGAAACGGAGGAACAAACGCCCGTTTCATTACTGACCTATGTGACAAACTGTGAAAACGGGGATTAGGTTTTTTTCAAACGATTTAACAAAATGTTAAAAAAACTCTATTTTGAATGTTCTTAGTGCTCTTATAAAAGCGATTTCGGAAACTCTTATTGGTTTCAAAGGGGCTCGCTTTTGTGGCAGTGTGTATTGCTTCTTGTGGGGGGGGGAAATAGATTGGTTTTCTTGAAGATGGAAGCGATATATTTTAATTCCTTACTCGAACTTCAGTTTTTGCTGGGATTAGTTGGGCCTTTTCACTGGTACGATTTCAATTGTTTTTGAATGTTCATGTAGAATAATTTAAATCTAATATTAGTTATAATATTAGAAAATGTAATCGGAAGCTTGGACACAACATTGTTTGTTTTCATCGACATAATCGTGGTAGATGAATAATCCCAAAAGCGAAACAATCGTCTTTAAACAATTTAGTTCTAAGAAATGTGAACACCACCATTTAAATGATATAATTATTTTTAATTTTCTACATATAATGGTTGAAGAAGATCGAAATATTTCAACGTAATTTAGATTATGTTAGCATTGTTGTAGATGTGGTTTGAAACTTGAAAACGTAAATGCTTGAAAACTGTTAACTTTGAGACCTAACAGTTTTCCTCAAACATTTAGTTTTTTAAACAATCTTAAGAATATATGTTTTATCAAATTAGAGGCTAAAAAGAATATAATGTAAGCTTATTAAAATTAAATTGCTGAACATGGACGTGATTGGATTAATGAAATGAATAATAAACGAAATTATAAAGTAACCAGATGCCACAGTGTTGTTGTGAACTAGTTATCTGAAAGACTTTTTTGAAACTTTTATGGTAAAAATAGATTATGGGAGCCAATCATTTCAACTTTCCAAATAAAGGTGTGTCTATGCCCCAATGCGGGAAGAAAGACTTTTATCAACAATCGGAGAAGGCAGACCTTATGTGGATTTTAACAATACAAACAAAATTAGATTAAAATCTGTTTTTATGAACTCCTATATCGAAAAATACTTCCATATTATTCAAAGTTTACCTAAAAATATTGTTATTCAACAAATCCTTACTGGGAAACGACAATTAAGACATCAAACATCAGCTCACATCCCGATAGCTCACCTCAATCAGAGAAAACTTCTGTGTATTGTTAAAGCCGTATTTTTTGACGCACACTTTTCCTTGATTTAAACCCTCTATTTTTTTTTTTTTTTTTTTTTTTTTTTTTTTTCCCCCCCCCCCCCCCCCCCTTTTTTTTTTTTTTTTTTTTTTTAACCTTAATATTTGTTTGTGTTGTTTTTTGTTTTTTTTTGTTTTTTTTTTTTTTTTGTTTTTTTTTTGTGTGTTTTATTTTTTTTTTCTTTTTTTTTTTGGTTTTTTTTGTGTTTTGTGTGTTTTTTTTTTTTTTTTTTTTTTTTTTTTTTTTTTTTTTTTTTTTTTTTTTTTTTGTTTTTTTGTTTTTGTTTTTTTTTGTTTTTCGTTTTTCCTGTGTGGGGCTTTGGGGGGGGGGGTGTGGTGTGGAGGTGTGTGTGTGGGTGGTCCCCCCCCCCTCCCCCCCCCCCCCCCCCCCCCCCCCCCCCCCCCCCCCCCCCCCCCCCCCCCCCCCCGTATGGGGTGGGGGGGGGGATCCCCAGGGGGGGGGGCAGTGGAAGCCTTTTGTAAACTCATAAAATACAAAAGTTTTGTTTTTCGTCAATCTCCCCAGGACTACTACTAAAAAACTGTTGTAAATTATTTCTAAGTAGTCACTAAAGATGTTATATAGGATGGGTATAAAAGCCACTGAATAAAATATTATTAATAAAAATAATAAGGATACTCATACTTTTACTTCGAAATGTTTATAAAATAAAACATTGGTACTCCAATAAGAGTTGGACAATCACAAGTCATATTCTTGGATGTCCTAATGGTGGTAATAAATTTTGTACTGAAGCTACGAAATTATCGTTCCTATTTCATTAGTAGTCTCCAAATATATACAACTCATTGTTTTGTATAAGACAATCAAGTTAATATTTTTCTTAAGGATTATTCCTCGAAAGGACAAATAAGGGAGATCTACTAGTAGATCTTTGCCAAGTACCTCAAAATGTTGCCCTGTCAGATTACTCATTTTACCAGGTTTGTTTATATCTGTATCTTAAAAGTCTAAGCATAAAGGTTTGTAAATCACGTGATATATACCTTTCCTAGTAACTCGATAGGTAGTGTATCCGCGTATCATCTCCGTGTCTCAATTTGGGCGCGGCATTTTTGCACGCTAATTAACACTGATAATTAACTCAGCCTGACCTGAAGTAATATGATAAAGGGTTTGGAGCTATAGTTGCAGATTATAAAAAATTAGATAACCCCAGTGAATGGAGAGATCAGTTTATCTGCTTTGACATAATTAATAAATAATTAGATATCTTACTTTAAACATCACATAGCCGTTCCATATAATCTCGTCTGGTAACGTCATATACATTGCTTTATTCCCACTTATCTTTCTTCGTAATACATGAAGGTTTTCAAATGATACAATATAGAGTAATGTTTTTTAACAGTTTATACTACTGTGGATTGTATTTGTCTAATATACGGTTTATTTGTAATTGTGTAACAAATACAACATGTAAAAATCCACTGTTGTGATAAAACTTAGAGGAAGCTTTTTATAACTTTAATATAACTACCGCTTTTAAATATGTTGTCTTCAAGTTCAGGCACTTACATTTGTTTCCAGCATTGAGTATGAAATATTGCTACAATCAATTTATTAGTTAAAATTAGTTATCGCAATTGAATTTTAAAATAAGTTAATATCTAAAAATGAGATTACAAAAAGGAATTTTTTATACAAAACGTGTTTGAATTAGTAAATATAAAACATACAAATGTTTGTTTTGATAATTTTCCACAGAAATATCTAGAATTTTGTAACAAGATTTAAAAACCACGCTTAAAGGCCTACTACATGTATATGTACCATGGCAACTAGTAACCATATTTTGGTTTAGAACAAATTACTAGAGCTACAATAAATACCGTTTCCCAATTATTTTGTGATATGAAAATAAAATTTACATTCACGACGCCGCTTTATGGAGAGCTATGGTAACAAATTTTTATGATTAAATATGATGTATAATCCTGATTTAATCATATTCTTCATTACATGATGTGTTAGTTAATTAATGAGATATACAATAAGATCTTGCGAAGCGTTATTGGTTGGATGGAATGTCGAAAATTTAGCGCTCCTTCCATCATAAGAACCTAAAATAGGTAACTCAGAAACTATAATTATATTTTTTCATTTAATTTGTGTTTTAATTTTTATTTACTTTTGGTCAATTTTGATTAAAATACTTTTATTGCGGATAAATTAATAAATTTTGGTAAAAAATTTTTTATCTAAGTCCTATTGTTATTAAGTAGTACAAATTTACTATCCCGCAGGTACCGGGTAAAATTGGATTCAAACCTTAGAAATGTTTTTAATCAAACACCCATATGTTTTAGTTACCCGAATGTTAACGGTAAAAAAGTACCCTTGCGGTAGTTTTACCCATCTGTCTATATGTTTGTGTTTTCATAGCAACAAAACATATCTTTTAAAATTTGCAAAGTTGTTATTCTGTTCCTCTTTGTAAAACTGTTTAAAAAAGGTATTATCTCAAGTTTCAATATGCCAAGCAATACAAAATGTTGAAATCTTTTAATATGTTTATACATTTCCAACTAATTTTTTTACGGAGATTTTATTTAAAAGAAAATTATAAGGAATAACTAAAATATCGGTTAAATTTTAGAACGAAGATTGTAATATTACCCCTTGAAACTTATGAGCAATAGACCAAGATTGTAATGAGTCGCCATTCCTCACTTTGCGCGCTGAACACACGACCTAACTACTCACTGCCACACAATAACAGATTTTAAAAAAAATGTGTGAAACGTTATAATAATTCATAATCCGCTGTTAAGTAACTAATCAGTTGATTAATACATGTTCACAGCTGCAAGATTACTAGATTATATACTTTATGTGTTTACTTTTGTGAGATATGGTCCTGACAAGGGGAATGTTGATGTTAAACAATTTTTTTGTTGATTTTTAAATTTATTGGTTAAAAAAAGCTTCGTCGCTATAATCTTACTTTCAACTAATTGCTATGGTATTTTTTTGTGAATGGTGAAGTGACTTGTTTTTTCTAAGTTGTTTTGATAGTTTAATTCATATTGGTCAAAGTAGACATCACATTAGTTCCATGAGCCAAAAAGTATACCTCAAGATAATTTTAAAAATGGCAAAAGAAACAGAAAAATTCCCAAAAATCCGGCGTTCTAGGTCACAAATTTGAAATACAAATTTTTTAATATATTCCTCAAAAATGTCGAATAGATTTTCTCAGAAAAACAATACTGGTATTTCTAAATATTTTAATCTCAGTGGAAAAAGTGTTACAATGTTAAAACGATACGACTGCAGTTAATAATGTTAAAGCGTGCTCCTCAGAGAAAAAATATTGACTTCTCAGTATGTTTGATAGAATTTGGATTACAGTCAAATTTTGTTTTTTAGAGATACCGTGAATCCTGCTTTGTGAAAACACTTAAAACCTACACTTATGAACTTGCTATCCAAAGAAAAGTTTTGTGACGATATGTATAATAAGAAAGAGAGTTCATACGAGCTGAGCGAACTCGTAAAACGCAGAAACTGTCCATGCAGCGGTCAATATCTGACTCAAGTGTGCGGTGGATTATTGGTAGTTGAAAATTTGATTAAAAAATTGGACCGACTCTCAGTTTGCGAGAGGTTTGCAACATTGACCTTGAACCGCTTAGCGTTAGAGGAGTATGATGCACTCAAAGTAAGGCACAGTTACGTATCAACTGACAGTTATCTTTTAAGGTGTAATTTTATTACTATTGAAATATGATGTATTATTGATTATTGGAAAGTATTTTGCTGAGAGCCATGTTTATTGCAATAAAATATGGCTTGTTCCAACTTATTTACAAAAAAAAGTGGAAATAAAAGTTATTTGGACAGGAATTTCCTCATCCGATCATATGTTAGTTTACTTATTTAATAAGCATACTATTGACAGCTACGTCCTACTACACAATAAATTG
Source organism: Homalodisca vitripennis (assembly GCF_021130785.1). NCBI lineage: Eukaryota > Metazoa > Arthropoda > Insecta > Hemiptera > Cicadellidae > Homalodisca > Homalodisca vitripennis. The sequence continues at coordinate 5,668 of NW_025790285.1, forward strand.
TAATCGGAAAAAGTATAGCGCTCTGTGGTGTAATGGTAGCACCATTCCCCGGCAAGTGAGAGATCCGGGTTCGGTCGGCGGAGCAAGGTCCTTTTTGCGATTCACTGTTTATTGAAATTAAAATAAGGCTATTGCCATCATGTATACAATTTATGTATCTTATATTCATATCTATATATATATATATATATTATATATAGTACTATAAATAGTCATAGCGATAAATGTAGGTGTTGTTAAGCTAAAACTCACTCACTTTAATAAATACAAAAATATACTATTTTGGTTGCGAAACATTATTAAAATTGGACTACCATAATACATATTGTTCGTTGTTGAAACCAGTATTGTTGAAAAAGAATAATGCTAAGTTAAAGCATGAATTTTAAGTTCTAAAGCCACGTTGATATTTACATGCAGCAATTACGTACGTATGAACAACATTATAAAAATTTCATAGATATTTGATTTGTAAAAATTAAAACAATCTGTATAATTCGAGTAATAATGACTGTAAACGTTAAGTTGGAGGATGAAAATAATGAACGAGCATTACTTGTTTATAATATTTAATTATATACAATATTCATTAAAAGAAATGCGGGTTTAATTAGGGACCCGAATTGTATTAATAATCTGAAGGTTTTTACTATGTAAACTAAAATTTTATCAAAATGTAGGTCTCCCTACTTGCCGGGGAAATTATTTTGTTCTCGACTCACTAAGATAAATTGATACCTCCATCTTTCACAATCACTTTGGAAAAGTCTTCCCGTTTCTTCTGAAAGATACGTCCCGAACATTCTGATATTTCTGTAAAATATTGTCGCAAGCTGAAAAAAATCACTACTGGAAATTATTGTCGTCATCGTTGAATATGGTGGTTTATTTAGCAATTTACCCTCTTATCCTGATTTTGCTTCGCAGTCCTGAGTGGCATTCCTTCTTTGTGAAACCGATTCTTTATTACCCATCTTCTGATATTAAATCTATGCTTAAACCTCTTGGATATTCATATTAATTTCTGCCAGCGTGAAACGTTTATGTTTTTTTTGTAACCACGTACCTTTTGTATTTGTGACTAGAGCTAAAATTAACTATAATAGCATTGAAGTGACATTGGTTACCCATTTAATTATGGTCACATACCTAAAAATATATTTGAAAAAAACTAAACTTTCACAAATTTCA
>NW_025790286.1:0-4964 GCF_021130785.1 Homalodisca vitripennis
ACCCCCCCTCTGGAAATGTTTTCCCAGTGATGACCAGATGATAAAACCATCCTGAGTAAAATTTAAAACACCCTTAAATTAAACCCCTGACCTGGTTGTCTTTCTTTAACCCCCCGGTAACATTACCCCCCCCCCCGGGATTTCCTGGTATGACCAGATAAGCTCCTGAGTACATTAAACCTCCTGAAATGTTAACCCCCCCGCGTAACATTAAAACCCCCAGGGAATTTCCTGGCATGTCCTCATGCTCCGAATTTTACCAATCACCAAATCGCTCTTTTCCCGACTTAGTGGCAGGTCATTTATTCACAAGCGTATGATACCGAGCTCAAACTCCTATAAGGTTCGTCTTAGCTAGATCAAATCTGGCATTGAGGGACACCAATCAGCAAAGACAAAATTTAAATTTCCGACAAGAAAGGTTCAAGTCACTTTTTGTCGACTGTCATCTCTATACGGTGCTTAAGCCGCAATAACGCCCTCAAGAGTTCAAAAGTCTTTGGGTAGACATCCGCGAAAATGAACCCTATGCGTTATACATTACGTTCCTGGTGCTCGACTTTGGTTAGAAAAACCGCACAAATTCTTCTTGTCTCCAAAATCTTCGCGAAACTAACATAACTGTAAACTCTTCTTACCACGATTCAAGGTTGGATCTAATATTGTACACCACACATCTTTTAGGGCTGACCAGCGTTCAGTTTAGCCCCGGAAGCATTTACGACCCGTCCCCCCCCCCCCCCCCCCCCCCCCCCCCCCCCCCCCCAAAATTTATCAAGATTCTTCGCAGAACGGAGTACATAAAGTTTGGAAACATCACGTGCTGCAGTATTTAACCAATCACCGGAAATTAACGTTTATCCCCGAAATGAATCGAAATTAAACGATAATTAGCCAACACCCAAAAAAAGGGGGGAGGCCTCTTGGGGGCCGTAGCCCCCCGCCCAGCGAGCGCGAAGGCGAGTGCATATCTAATATATTATCTAATATATATACAACCGCATGTGTAACTGACTGACGCTGACTGACTCACTCACTCACTCACGTTTACTAAATTCTAACCTACTTCCAAATGAGTTAGAGACTTGAAATTTGGTACACAGATAGCTTTCCACGTGTAACCACCAGGAAAATCCCGAAAAGTGAGAATTTTTCATTTTCAAACCCCTCAAAAAAATTCCCCAAAAAATCGCGCATTCTTCACCCCTGCAGGCATTTTTTGTTAATAAGCCCGATAGCGGGCGAACCGTTGGAGCTAGCTCGGATCTGACGAAAAATTCAATGGTCAGGAATGAAGTGAACTACAAAAAAGGTCCAGTGACCTTTTTGCTCTATTCTTCCATGGTTAAGCGACAAAACGCTCGAACATTTGAAATTCCAGAGATTTTTTCGATAAAAATAATGTTTCGAGCCCGATAGCGGCGCGCCGAACGGTAGGTCGTAGCTCAAATCTGATTGACCCATTAAATTAGGCAAATTACCGTGATCTACAGAAAAGGTCCAGTGACTTTTTGCCACATATCTATCTCTATCGTATGACCGCAAACCAATACGTGATTATGTGCAAAATTTATGTAATTTTCACGACGTGAACATTTTGTTTTTGGTGTCGATAGCGGCAACCACAAAAACCAGCTTGGTCGGAAAGTCAAAATAAAAACAAAGGTTTGATTTAGCAAATGAAGTGATCTACAAAAGAGGTCCAGTGACTTTTTGAGCCTATCTACAATGGTTCGACCGCAACAAATAAAACCAAAACGCGTTTAGTTTAAAATGCAATTATTTTGTGATTGATACGTATATAAATCTTGTTTCTGGAGTCGGTATCAGCCGCGATCCGTTGATTGGAGAGTTTAAATCTTCTATCATTCAGTAACTAGAAAACTATGAGATCTATAAAAAAGGTCCAGTAGCCTTTTGTTCTTATATCCTTTAGTAAGCCTGTAAATCGCTTTTCAATGGTAAAAATATTTATCGTGTTTTTTTTACAAAATGCACATTTTGGTTGTTTTAGATTTTTTGCTACTATGATTTGTTCAATTCATTTTGGTTCCGGATTTAACAATTATTACTACGTTACCGAGTGATTACAACCCCCCCCCCCCCCAGGGAATTGGACCTGAGCGTTAGCTAAACGCCATATAGTAGATAGTGACATAGAGAATGTATTTATTTTAACACACACAACAACCTCTAAAAGAGAACCACGTGTTGTGTGTTAACACCCAGTAACAAGTAAACAATATACCCCCCCTCTGGAATTTCCCAGTATGACCAGATAACCTCCTGAGTAAATTAAACCCCTGGTGTCTTAACCCCCGGTAACATTACCCCCCCCCCCCGGGATTTCCTGGTATGACCAGATAAGCTCCTGAGTACATTAAACCTCCTGAAATGTTAACCCCCCCGGTAACATTAAACCCCCCAGGGAATTTCCTGGCATGACCTCATGTCCGAATTTTACCAATCACCAAATCGCTCTTTTCCCCACTAGTGCAGACATTTATTCCAAGCGTTGTACCGACTAAACCATAGGTCGTAGATCAAATCTGAGGGCACAATCGAAAGACAAAATTAAATTTCCGACAAGAAAGGTTCAGTCACTTTTTGTCGTATCTCTAACGGTTAAGCCGCAAAACGCCCTCAAAGTCAAAAGTTTGGGTAAATCCGGAAAATGAACCTATGGTATACATACGTCCTCTGACTTTGGTTAAAAACCAAATTCTTCTTGTCTCCAAATTTCGCGAACACATAACTTAACTCTTCTACCACATCAATTGACTAATATTGTACACCACACATCTTTTGGCTGAGCGTTAGCGAAGCTTTACGACCCGTAAGATTCTCGAGAACGGATACATAAAGTTTGGAAACATCACGTCTGAATTTAACCAATCACCGAATTACGCTTATCCCCGAAATTAGCCAACACCCAAATGGGGGCCTGGGGGCGTAGCCCCCAGCGAGCCGAAGGCGAGTGCATATCTAATATATATCTAATATATATACAACCGCATGTGTAACTGACTGACTGACTGACTCACTCACTCACTCACGTATACTAATTCTAACCTACTTCCAAATGAGTTAGAGACTTGAAATTTGGTACACAGATAGCTTTCCACGTGTAACCACCAGGAAAATCCCGAAAAGTGAGAATTTTTCATTTTCAACCCCTCAAAAAAATTCCCAAAAAATCGCGCATTCTTCACCCCTGCAGGCATTTTTTGTAAGCCCGATAGCGGGCGAACCGTTGGAGCTAGCTCGGATCTGACGAAAAATTCATGGTCAGGAATGAAGTGAACTACAAAAAAGGTCCAGTGACTTTTTGCTCTATCTTCCATGGTTAAGCGACAAAACGCTCGAACATTTGAAATTCCAGAGATTTTTTCGATAAAAATAATGTTTCGAGCCCGATAGCGGCCGAACGGATAGGTCGTAGCTCAAATCTGATTGACCCATTAAATTAGCAAATTACGTGATCTACAGAAAAGGTCCAGTGACTTTTTTGCCCTTATCTCTATCGGTATGACCGCAATACGTGATTATGTGCAAAATTTATGTAATTTTCACGTGAACATTTTGTTTTTGGTGTCGATAGCGGCAAAACCATTGGTCGGAAGTCAAAATAAAACAAAGGTTTGATTTAGCAAATGAAGTGATCTACAAAAGAGGTCCAGTGACTTTTTTGACCTATCTACAATGGTTCGACCGCAAAAACGCGTTTAAATGCAATTATTTTGTGATTGATACGTATAAATCTTGTTTCTGGAGTCGGTATCAGCCGATCCGTTGATTGGAGTTTAAATCTTTATCATTCAGTAACTAGAAAACTATGAGATCTATAAAAAAGGTCCAGTAGCCTTTTTGTCTTATATCCTTTAGTAAGCCTGTAAATCGCTTTCAATGGTAAAATATTTATCGTGTTTTTTTTACAAAATGCACATTTTGGTTGTTTTAGATTTTTTGCTACTATGATTTGTTCAATTCATTTTGGTTCCGGATTTAACAATTATTACTACGTTTACCCCCCGAGTGATTACAACCCCCCCCCCCCCAGGGAATTGGCCTGAGCGTTAGCTAAACGCCAATAGTAGATAGTGACATAGAGAATGTATTTATTTTAACACACACAACAACCTCTAAAAGAGAACCACGTGTGTGTTAACACCCAGTAACAATAAACCCCCCCTCTGGAATTTCCCAGTATGACCAGATAACCTCCTGAGTAAATTAAACCCCCTGGTGTCTTAAACCCCCGGTAACATTACCCCCCCCCCCGGGATTTCCTGGTATGACCAGATAAGCTCCTGAGTACATTTAAACCTCCTGAAATGTTAACACCCCCGGTAACATTAAACCCCCCCAGGGAATTTCCTGGCATGACCTCATGTCCGAATTTTACCAATCACCAAATCGCTCTTTTCCCCACCAGTGCAGACATTTATTCCAAGCGTTTGTACCGACTAAACCATAGGTCGTTAGATCAAATCTGAGGGCACAATCGAAAGACAAAATTAAATTTCCGACAAGAAAGGTTCAGTCACTTTTTGTCGTATCTCTAACGGTTTAAGCCGCAAAACGCAAAACGCCATCAAAGTCAAAAGTTTGGGTAAATCCCGAAAATGAACCTTATGGTATACATTTACGTCCTCTGACTTTGTTTAAAACCAAATTCTTCTTGTCTCCAAAATTTCGCGAAACACATAAAACATTAAACTCTTCTACCACATCAATTGACTTAATATTGTACACCACATCATCGTTTGGTCTGCTGAGTGTTAGCGAAGACTTGTACGACCCGTTAAGATATCTCGGAGAATCAGGATACATACTAGTTTGGCAAACATATACTGTCTCGAATGTTAACTTTCAAGTCTACACGAATAATCGCATTATCCCGAAATTTAGCCAAACAGCCAAGTGGGGTGGCCTGGGTGCGTAGCCCCCAGCGAGCCGAAGGC
>NW_025790287.1:0-5137 GCF_021130785.1 Homalodisca vitripennis
AACAGACGTATTTTCAGTTCATTTTATAAAAAAAATCCAATAAATTTAACAACTACCTTTAGGCCAAAGAAAAGCTTACGTCTACATTATTTCTTAACCTATTTATATGTTTATGTATGAAATTTTTTGTAATTAGAATGAGAATCGTGCATCATTCTTTAAAGATTTCATAAATATATTAGTATTTACGGTATTAAGCTACCAAACTTCAACCGTCCGCCATCTTGAAATGTAATATTTTTGTTCTTGATTGGAGACTGCAAGAAAATTAATTGTACTAAATTTGAAGTTTATATCTTTACTGCTTTCTGAGTTCAGAAACAAAAACACACACAGGAAGATGTACAATAAACAATAAGTGATATACTACTGGTTGCATTTAGTTTTCGCTTCTTTTGGTTCATGGAACCATACCCTAAAGAGTGTGTAGAGTTTTGTTACACCCTGTATAAAACACGTCTTGTTCCCGAAGAAGCTCAAATAAGTTTAAACTTCTTTATAAACATTAATCATATAATTATTTCTGCATACTACGCAATTTGGTTCCAACATAACGGCCGTTCTAAGTTTAAAATATTGACTTCATTATTTTTATATGGGGCTAAAATATCGTTTTTGAACAGATGTAGTTGAATTCCTGAATTTCTAAATTTACTAATTTTAGTTGTCACAAAATCTATCTGCCTCTACCAACTGCGTCGGAAGGACCGTTTTTATGTTAATAACCGCGGTTTGTCAGTTGAATTCCTGAATTTCTAAAATTACTAATTTTAGTTGTCACAAAATCTATCTGCCTCTACCAACTGCGTCGGAAGGACAGTTTTTATGTTAATAACCGCGGTTTGTCAGTGGTTAATACAACTCCTTATTATATATATATATATATATATATATATATATATATTATATATTTGGTCTAAATTTAAGGTAACTTTTTAAATAATTTTAAAACATTCAAAATTCGCCATAAATTACAAGTTGCATTCCACCCTTTATAAAAACCAACTGTTCCAACAAGATTGAATTAGAAAAATTTCACGTCAGCTGGACTTTGTCAAATGTTATGCACTGTGTTTACATTTATGTTTTATTAATTTTTGTTTACATGTTATAGTTCTGTATTCATTTTTATTTAAAACTTCCTGAAGACGGGGGTATTAAATCCCCCGAAATATAGAAGTGAAAAATAGTTCTTTTCTTTTCTTCTATTCAACACAGTGATTAGTATTATATATATTAAATTTTACGGATGTAACTGTAAAGTAATAGTCCAGGTAGAGAGCCGATTTGCATTATACGAGTATAAACACACAAACTGAGTTTCCTTAAAGTCTATGGAAGAATTATCCCTACCCTAAGAAAAAAAACCGATCGTCAGGAAGCAATATTTTGTACAGGTTGAACTGGGAATTTACCGAAAGGACTTAAATATGAAACGATAATTATTGTTCTCATATCATATTTTTCTTGACTATACACTTAAAACCAAGCGTCAGACATGTAAACAGGCGTACGAGTATATGATGGTTAAATCAGCATGACTGACCATACACAGATTAACTATTTGGCACTCATTGATGAATTTTCTGACGATACCTTGAGAAAACATTAGCTGCAATACAATTGCATATGTTTTACCCTCCTCAAAATATTATTTTAATCTCACTTGCTACAAAACTGTTTCTTACTAATATCTTCCTCGGAATACGAAATATTAAAAAGATTTAATTTTACACCTACACGAGCATTTACCAGCGGTTTCGCACGCAAGGTTCGTAGTTTTGCACTTGTATGAGAATTTCTGGTTCGAGTGAATCATATTTCCGACCCCAATGTTAAGTTTGCCTTATTGGCACAATACAAAATGTGTCAAAAAGTATATGTTTATGGCCATTCCAATTTACTCCGGTATTTTGTTCCATAGTTGATGTTTCATTGTTTCCAGATCAAGAAAATATATATACATACACAGGTCTGAGAAACCTACCTCCTGCGAAAAAACAACTAAAATAGTTTTTATAACAGTCTTTAAAATTATAGTACTGTAATTTTGTCTTTTATATCTACATTACAGTACTAACCATGCACTGCATACTTAAATTTCCAAAATTGTAGAGTTAAGACTATATTTTTACTATTATGTTATATTTTTATTATATTTATTATCTGGATATTTGCTTACTCTGTGGTTAACAGCGATTGCAGAAAAGGAAATAAGAGGTGTTGTTACTATCAAGCTTCTATCTATGCTTTGACACTATACATATAAAAATATTGAAAATAGTGGTGAAATTAATTAAACATATTGTTTTGCTGCCATACTACAATGTTTACAAAGAACAGTTGATAAGATTTAACAGGCTATTTCAATTAGTAATATTTTTTTTACTGAAATGCAACTTTAGAGACCACGATAGCATGTTTTGCAACTTTAGAGTGAGCAAAGCCCGGAGAGATTTTAGAAATAGTAATAGGCCTATATGTTAACCAGAGACACTATAATGCCCATGTAAAATGTCAGTACAATCGGTTAAATGGTTTACAAGTGAAAGCGCATCAAACAAACACATTCACATTCATAATATTATTTAGGGCGTTATTAAATTTTCAAAAATATTATAATTGAAGGCGACTGTTGGTGACAAATTGTCTGACATTTGCTAAGCCCCAGATATGAAAAAAAATTGAAAAAATACATAAAAATCATCAACTGTTATCAACCCAAAAATTACGAAATGATATTTAGGTTAATTAATATCATTAAACTAGAATGTATCAATAAGTCTATTAATATATATGTAGATATGATATTGATATTTAAACGTTATAATATTTAATGAACCTACCTCAGTTACAAATGTTGAAAAAATAGCGCGAAACATGATTGGTGTATACACAATTCCTCAAATTACCAAGTGTTGTAATGACCAAATAGCATATTCTAAACAACTCATAGTTTCTGACTGTATTTAAGCTTGTACAGGAATTCTTAATCCCTCGATTAGACGCCCCTAACAGCCTAGAAAAAGATAAGCAAATTTACTGTAGTTTTATTAGACACCAACTTTTTTTTCTTTTAGTCCACTTACACTAACATTTGCGTCGGTTGTACAAATACCAATACACCAAATCGGCCGTATGCTATTATTTCTTCCGAAATACTGTTATAAGGTACATGGATGATTTTCGGAACATGACTTCGCTATAAAAATGAAGCCAAGTGGCAGATTCATTTTTGTTCAAAATCCAAATAACATAGAAACGTTTTATGAAAGTGTTCTGTGGATCGAATCGTAAATATATTGCCATCCCTTCAAAACAGCCATGGCACAGTCTAAACACACTGATTATAACGACTGTGGTTCAAACTTACCTCAAATCATAGACAGACAGTTGCAGGTTGTAAATAAATCAAATCTCCTACGAGGTATAGTTATGTCCAGTTAATCTAGTTCTGAGTTGCCAGGGAAAGTGAATGAACAAGACTTTTGGCATTGGTTAACCGAAAACCATAAGAACTTCATGAAGGATATCCAGAGAAAGTGACCGTTTGTGTGGAGTGGCGCGGTGCGGTTTCTTTGGCTATATTTTTAGAAGACGACAATGGAGTTATTACTTTCACTGTTAAAACCCAACTCACTATGTTCCAACGCTTGGAATATGTCTGGTGCTACATTCAAGTTAAGGAAGCAGTGTAATAGGAACAATACGCTATGTCTACCATTCCTCGGTCCGCATGACTCAAACCCCTCCCCCTCCAAACCCTCCTCCTCCTGTTGGGGTCCTCTTAAGGCAAACATTATGTAAGGAACCCTACTTTACTAGGCTATTTTCCCTTATCATTAATTTTTTTTTTTTTTTTTTTATTTATTATATGTAAAATTTATCTCTGTTATTATCTAATATAAAAAAAATTAATTACTACGTGTTTTCGTATTTTTGCTCTTCTATTTTCCTTCATAAACTATGTGTGTAGATTATTTTTTTCTTATATTTCCATTTAATATTGTCCACTGTCTCTTAAATTAACGTCCTTCAAGGAGGTAGAGAATCACCGATGGTACATAATAGCTTTTTATGTCAAATGTTAATACACACAGTTTCACTTTTACAAGTGAAAACATAAAAGTGAGCATGGTGATATGGGAGCGATTTTAACTATCTTAAATCTTCTGGTACTAAACTTATTTCTTTAAAGCATTTCGACTATTTGATTCAGAAACTGTATTTCCCTCCCTATTGCTTTGTAGTATCGTCATAACACAAAACATAGAAATATTTAGAACTAATAAAGTACTTAACACCGTACATGATTATATAACTTACAAATATCATGGATATAGCGCTGTTGTTTCTATATCTGTAAATATTTAAGCCCTACGTAGATATATATCTGAATGATGTAGGAAATCGGTGAGTAATCCTGAGAAGGTACCCAAGGAAAAACATATGTGTCTATTATAGACCACGAGGCGAGACCAATCAGCATTTCATGACAATATAACACATTTAAAACATAACATTTCCTGAAGTGCTTAAAAGAATTTGTGTGCCGAAATGGTTAAACATACCTCCTTATATTCCATGTTTACACTTTCCACGTCAATAATACTTTTTCACCACAAAAATATAGCCACAATTAAGCGAGAATAGCAATTTTATGATTCCTTCAGCCAAACGCCCAGGCTGACGACCATATAAATATTATTTAGATGCCCGATGGCAGTTTTATTGTTTTTTTTTTTTCAAATTAAACAATATAACATATATGAAAATATCCATAATATATCCATATTATATTTTTGTTAACCCTTTCGATACACGCCCATTTCAATTACCTACAAAACTCGCGTGGCTACGATCGATTCCTTTCATGGGATAAATTCCTATTTTGATTTTAATGAAAAGCTATGATATGAACTCCAAACCGTTCTCGTCATCCAACTTAATATTAACAGCACTACTTTCTCCCTTGTAGCATACTGAGGAGAAAGTATTTCTCTGGCGAAGAAAGGTATTTTTGGGAACTTAAGTCCAGCAATTCACAAAACGGTATATGTCCCTCACAGACTACTCCTACCGGTAAATTTTATCCCTATCAGGTATCCACGTGTGATATTCCTTTGGTGAGGAAAGG
>NW_025790288.1:0-15512 GCF_021130785.1 Homalodisca vitripennis
GCTAACACAAAGTTTGTGTGTTTCTAAGAGGAAGATATAAATATGAGATTATCTAATTCTTCTAAAAAACTTTACCAATTTAATAGAATTGTTTGTAATGTATAGGATGTATTTCTCACTTTGCCTATTTAGACACACCGCATTATCAAAGAATATTAATAATTTTGAAATTTAAATATTACAATAGAAACATTAACGGAAAACTAATGAATAATGGTCAAAACTTCGAATGTGGAAATTGAGAGGTGATATTGCACTAATAAAAACAAAGAAACATAAAATAAAAAGCTGCCTTTTATGCCTAATGACAGAGTAAATTTGTTATTTTTTGTCTCCCAAAAGTTATACTTCTTTTTTTCCTGTCATGCATAACTAATTATTATAAATCAATGTAGTTAATCGAAGTAGTTAAGTTGAGAATCTTATTATGATGAAATGTTTAAACTGTATGTAAGTATTTAATTCTTTAATGCTTATTTATACCGTATATTAATTATTTATGTTTGTGAAACGCTTGCATTTAGTTTAGATTCAGCACTAAATTAATCATGTGCTCCGCGGAGAAAATTTAGTTTACGTAAGCTATTCATAAAAAGTAAAAAATACATGGATAAAAAAAAATTAAATCATTCTATATTTTAAAAAGGTAATTAATAATTTTCCTAGTAATTTTTACTGATGAAGTAAAACTATTACATGATAAGTGAGAAATCTTAACTTCGAATATTTTGTTGAGATCCTAGATATAGCAGTTTAATTTTAATAAATAAAAAATAATGAATTTGTATTCCTTTTTCAATATAAACTAAAGTTAATGTGTAATAATGTCCCATCCTTACATTTTAGTCTTTCCTGTTTACGACCAGTTGTTAATTTGAATTTATTCACAATATATTATTCTTAGATTAAATTAGATTTAATCTGTTTAACATAAAAATAATATGTTTACATAATCTATCGTTACCATCAAGTGACCACAACTAAATGTTCTGCGTATCTAATATCAGCTGATAGTGAAAAGATAGCTTATTTAATTAATAGATAATGCAGTTTAATTCTTTGTTATTTACTAACGTTAGAAAAATCAGTATCCTAGTCTCTTCCCAGTCCAAATATAAAATCCATTGTTTAACAATAAATATAATATATAAATAATAAATTTCAACGTGTTGGGAAAAAAATATACTAATAAATTGAAATTGATGGATCGTAAAATGTAATACTTTACCACAAAGCTTATTGCCATAATTAAGAGTAGACGTAGATTTAATGTACTTGGTATTCACATACGCTGGCGTACGTATCAGGGCTTACAGAGGTCCCAGGCGGCGCAGCTTGTTTTTCAACCTAATTCCTTTAATTGCTGCGGTGCTAGTGGGTGGATTCGCATGAAACCACTTTGTTGTCCTTTGTAATTCAGACTTTATACTCGTCTGTATGTAATAGTTGCCATGTACTGTAGGTCACATAATAGAGTCTTCACTCTACAAAGTTAATCCGTACTAAAAGTATTAGTAAAGTATAACAAATAATATTTCCAATTATAATAAAGCAAATATTATTGAATATCAAATATTATATAATTTAGAAGATGTGGTATGTATTATATCTGGCGTTGAAATTACCAAGGTTAAAATAGTTTTATTATTGATAAATGTTTTTCAAAAACATTATATATGAGTATATTAGTTTAATGAAACGTATTTGAATAAATATATATACATGCATGTGGTTTTACGTAAGTGTACCTTATAGTACAGTAACTACAATCTTGCATTGAAAACTGAAATAAAAATATATTATTTGAGAAATAGATTACTCAAATAATATATTTTTAATTCAGTTTTGAATACAAGATTTTAGTTACTGTACTATAAGGTACATTATGTAAAACCACATGCAACTTTCAACTCAAAATTAGATTTATTTTTAGTTCAACTAAGTACTTAAACGAAATATGGAAGGTATATTGCTCTACTTACTTTATTTAATTTATCTCTGTAGTATTCAAACACGGGTAGATTAGAGCTCAGAAAGATTATTAGTTCTTAGAACTCTTACAGATGGATAAGCATATAATGCTCCAATATACTATTATAAAGCTCTTCCTTTATATAAATACCATCTGAATATAATTGATCATCGAAATATTACAATATTATACAACTATATTTAACAAGTCGAGAGCCTGTACGCGAACTTACTTACAGTACTCAGATTTATATCTTAAATACACTTAAACAAGGTTTCCTACGCAAAAATAAATCTATCGTTAGCTCCAAGCTATTTTTCAATACAATTCCAGCAATATTACACATACCAAGCTAGTCACAAATTATCTTAAGTCTGGTTTTATAACAATTTTGTTTTCCAGTTAAGAGAATGTTTCGTTTCGAGAAGGTACATCTTACAACACAAACGTACGTAAACGTATTAAAAAAAAGTCCGGGAGAGTCCTCAGTTAATCATAATAGTCCCATATAAATGCGTCTGATTTCTGCATCTTAAATATGTCATTGTCTGACTGCGATATAAGTAACTACTACAATTCACATCTCTACTACATATTTTAAAAAATTCTCTTGTAGATAAAATACAAATCTAAAAACAAAACTATTTTCGGTTTTAAAATGTTATCATCGTTTGGTTGTTCGATGTTAACCCAAATAAAAAAAACGTTAAAATTTTCGTGCCAGACGTTCTACCCAAAATACCCATTTTAGAGACAGGTAAACCGTAATTTGATAAACACACAGACTTCCCTATAATATAAAAGAAGCTTCTAAATGCAAAACATACAAAACGTCATTCCGTGTTTGAGAGAGTTATATCGTATCGACATGGACTGAAAAGACTCCAAGGTTCTCTATCAACTCTATATTTCTTTTCCTCTAACGCTTAGGCATATATCTTCTTGTTAATAACGTTTTTTAAAATAATTTGTACTAATTCAATTGCCACAGTTAATACTCTCTAATTTCAGTATTTCCATTACTTACAAAAAATGATTAAATAAAGTCTAGTCTGTCAAAAGAACCACAGTATAAATGTGAATCACAAGAACTGTCCATTCGAAATTAAGCAAGTAATATCAGAGGAGTAGTAATATTGGAATTTCTACGATTTCCTCAATACTCACTCATTGTCTGGGGATTGTGCTCACCGCACTATGAACCGCTCATAGCTGGTGATTACGACAAATCGACACTGAAATAAATAACCCACACTACCGTAGTCAAGCCATAAATTATCTATTTCAGCATGGAGTTTCCAAAATTATCTAAACTTATTGTTTTATTTAGTGAATTTTCTTGATTGAGAAGATGCCGCGGAAAAAAGTAACAGCTAACAAATATTATATCTCTTAATTTTCATGAACAAAATTTGTTTTATAACTTTCTTTTCATCAATGATTCAGAATTATACACTCTATAACGGTACAATTATATAATCATCATATCTATCAATCGAATGTATATAAGCTGCTGACATACAGCAGTAACTGTTCAAAATTCACTGGAAATCGTATAGTGAGACATTTGATGTTGCTAGTGAGCTATTGTGCTTCAGTATATTAAAAACATAATACCAACGTTTTCATGTCAAATTACTTTATTTGTACTAGAAGAATATTTCTTTATATAAAAAAAATATATGAGTTAACTAGTTAAACTAATTTCATCTTTTGGCTAGCTAGATTAATTACTGTCTAAAATAGAATCAGAAATTTTGTAGTTGAGAACAATAAAAACAATCCACAATCGAATCTTTTAATATTAAAATCACAGCTTCACTAACAATGAAAACGGTAACGTGTGAAAGTCATGTCCCGTGAAAGTTTATCATTTGTGACTGAATAACTTTTTGTGTAAAAGCATTAATTTAAAATATTAAAAGGTCAATCCTTTGTTATGAATTATATCTTTCAGAAGGGTTTATTTTCAACAAAGTTACCGATATAATATATCTTTACAAACTAAAATATTACAGTAAGAATGTAAATGATTCTAAATCAAAAAAATTAATCATAATGAAATCTTAAACCTTAGAAGGTACCAATATGTGCGTGGTACTATATGAATTATAAAGAACCCGGAACAAGAGCCGTACATCCCTGTGAAAAGGATTCAATTTAGTCTATTCATTGTCCCTATTTTACAAGACGTTGAGCTATTGGAATTGGAATATGTTTAAACCATCCATCGGCGAAACCGGAGAAGATTAGATAAGTGTGATTCCTTAGTTTATATTTTGGGTGACAGTATGCCTTCTGTAACCAGGATATCTAATTTAAAATCAGATAAAACTGTTAGATAGAGTTATAAATAAAAGTCGTCACTAAGCTTTTTAATATTTCCTTAGTGTTGAATGACTTTTGAGTATAGGACAAAATAGAATTATCCTTTATTTTCTTTTACTGGAGCTACAATTAATAGGCCTAATTTATAAGCATTATTTTCTGTGCTGTCGTCTCTTTTTTTTGGCTCAAAGGCCGAATATAGTTAAAACAAGAAAAACACAACAGAAACGCATGGCTCTCCAGCTTTACCAAATGCGCATTTATTTTGTTTCATCTATTCTTCCCACTAATCTTGGAAGATAGCCTACATTTTCCATATGTGTTTTGATTAATATCCAATTACTCCCAAAGAATAAGTAGTATATGCCAAGCACTATCACGGTAAACCAAAATTAAATGATTATTATAATCTATGTATATATAAAATATAACTACTTATGTAATGAAATATAAAATAGCTCAACTATAATTTTTCCTCTATTTATCCAAACATCTACGTTATATTTAAAGATATAACTTATAAAAGTATTTACCTAGAATTTGATCCACCACCTCAAAACTCTCTTCTATGAGAAGATTCACCACATTTATTTTACAATATCTTTCTTAATTCTCTGTGTAACACTTTATACTCCTTATCATGCTTAAATAACATTATAAATCATTGCAAATAAAGCTCTTTCTGTCATAAAATCAAACTCATAAAAATTTGACTATATATCAAGATATTAAAATGTGGTTTTGTGGCGCAGATATTGTTAGATATTGTAATGTTCTCTGTATAATTAGAAGAATGAAGGAGGAATAAATGCATAAAATAAGATTTTTCGATCATAAGTATAACTGTCTAATTAACACAAAAGATATGTCTTTAAAAAGGTTCGCACGTTTGATATAGAACTGATCAATTCTTTTTCCTAGTAAACGAAGGGTCCTTATTTACAACTTAAACTGCAATGAACATTACAATTAGATTTTGTGTTTTCTCCATTGTAAATAAAAGATGACTTGATTAAAACTATTTAGAGTGGAATTAGGAGTAACTAGATGCATGTCTAAATAGTTAATTATCAAACACATTTGTGATGCGTGACAGAAATATTCAACTTATGGGTCAGGTCCAACGAACTGTCGTTTAATGGTACAACTAGAATTGAATTTCCCGATTCGTTTGAATAAACTAAACCATTGCTGAGAACATTAATTACTAATGTTGGAGCTATTAGTTTGGATTAACTGGGGTTTTTATTCTAATCTTATATTCGATATTAGTTAAACGATTTATCTAATATGTCATTTATATAGTCATAATGGTGTAATATTATGACCCATCACCTTTGTTGATATTTCCTATATTAAATCAACTGGTTAATTAGTTCTATACAAGTATTAATATGCCTTAATTTATCTTATCAACAAGCACCGTGCTTCATTATTTCATTCCACTCATCGGATAAAATACCATCATAGCTTTCATTACAGATTAACTATACCATATCTCAGTGCAATATTTAACATTAAGACAGATATAAATGTGAACAATTAAGTTTTATCTACTTGAAGTAATGTTATATTGAACTAAAACTGGCTAATCAAGAGACGTTTACCCTTTGCAGCGCGTTTTTAAAACTAAACCATATTCTTATCTTAAGTGAGTAGGGTGGAAACTAGTAACAAAAGCCGGCTACTTTGCTTTCCATCACGGTGTTACACTACTATAGTACAGTGTGTACTCAGGGCGCGGCCTGGAGAGACACAAAGAGAAGTATTGGGTCTACAATCACACAACAATGGATTATCACTCACCAACTGCTATGTTGGGAGAACGTGGCCATATGTGAAGGCAGACAATCTTTGGGCCATACATACCCTTTATCTTCTTGAATGGCTGTTTTTGCGTTTTGCACCATTAGTATTTACATATAGACTGCTTTACATTTTCTTGTCACAGAATTAGCATTTGTCCATATACCCTTGTCGTAACGAATGAAAATACTACGGTTCAACTAATGTGATGTAAAAGGAACCCAATATTTATGTTTCTTTCTATATACACAAAAACTAATCTCTATCTTCATCTAATAACAAGTCTCTATCTTTAATCAATCTTTTCAATCTACACAATGATTCAACGAATTTTAACAAATAGAACAGTAAATTTTTGTCAGAATTAGGTTTCTTTCCAACGTAAGTCTATCTGGATTTTTTTATTTTATCATAATCGTGTTTTCCATTTACTTAAAATCTTCTTTGCTAAACTAAAATAGTAGCGTGGATATTACAATATTTTTTCCGTTTTTAGTGTTTAGCATAGGCACAAACTAAAAAATTTTTATATGCTGTATATATATAGATCTTTTGTTTTAAATAATTTACTTGCTTAAAAATTCAAATTCATTATTATTGTGCGTCGCGTTTTTATAAAATTAAACAACATTATTCTTTGCGGACATAGACCATTCGTTTAAAATATTTTTGTTACATATAGGATGGACACATATAATTTTTCACTCTTATATTCTGATACATCATAGATCTACTTATGACTCTATTCACCATCAGGTCGTAAAACAGTCTTAATACAGCATTTGATTAAGCTAAGAGCATGCCATATATAGGGGAGGGTGTATACGCAAAAGAAATAGTACTATGAAAAGGCTTTTAAGTTTCTCACAAAAATAAAGCTATTATTTGATTCCTGAGGATCCATAATTAAATAATGGGTAAAATAACGTGCAAATCTCTACTCACAACTCATATCTATATACTGTGCCCGCGGGCTCTAAAAGTAAATTTATTTGGAATAGAGTGGCATATATGTGGCATTTTCTGATAGTATTAGAATAATAGCCTTTGTGCTTGTGTATAAAGGTGGTTTCTACAGAATATTGATTATCATCAAGAACAGATAGATACTTTGGGGAGTAGTGCGAACAAATTTGAGGTAGATTTTGACAGACACAAGCTTCAACACTATCAAGCAATATTCATTATCATAGTAAGTTTTAATCTATATAAATATAAATTTTTACCATAAACATGATATTTTATTTTGGAATAAGGTTTTATGCAAATTACATTATGCGGTAAATTGTTTTTATGTTTAAGTAGTAACCATTATTTTGAATTTAAAAAAGCTATAAATGGCCCCTATACTTCTAACAAACGACGTACTTAATGCTGGTGCAAATGAAGGTAAACCAAACAAATGCAGAACAGGAATCTGATCTCCGTGTACCAATTTTCAACGACGTATCGAGGCTATAATTTTTTGGGACAGTTTATCGTATTCTTCCCAAATTAGCCACGGTTATATAGCCATATTATATTTTGAGACGGTGTTATTTGACTCGTCGAGCTCTAGAGGTCATATTTCGGGTATGATTATGCATTAAATTCTCCTATAAGTGCTACCCATTAGGACGATAGCAACAACCCACGATTTTTGTTAATCACAAATCTGTTTACAATGTTTAAATTTAATTAAATAAACCAATTTCGAATTGCAGAACACAGGAAATTACTATTTCCTAAGGATTTTTTTTACGAGAGGTTCTTTCTCACTATAGTCCGTTTTTAAAGAGTCGAGAAATCAGTAACCTGGTCAGCGTACTATTACAGAAAGGCAGATCTAGGCTTGCTATGACGGCTGGTTGTCTACTAATAGTTTGTAATTAAACTATAACCAAGTAGATGTATTAAAATTTTGGTTTTTTATCATGAGAGGGTCTGCAACCAAAGGGTTTTATTATTTATTTCAGTTGACAACATAAAGCCATGGGCTTACTCACACAATCAAATTGTTAGAAAGACTCCTTTTGCTCTGATTTTCTAAAGAATAAGTACCCATTAGGTCTATCTTTATGATCTCCTTATATATTTATCAAATATTACGAGAACATCAAGTACTATTTCAGGATTTATAAACATTGTTCAATAAAATTAAACGTTCACCTAACAATTACTGCTTCGTATAGGGGAGTTGGAATTATTATTATAAAATATCTTCAGTCACATAATTCATTATAATCTAGACAGCATATGGACGAATATGTTTTACTTATACTATATCAGGATTGATTAGGCAAGAGATAAAACAAATCTATACCCATGGTAGGCATGTCACATCCACGAGTGGCCGATTAACAGAAATTCTAGATTTAACTGAGGTTTAGTGGTGCAAAATATTTTTGATCCATCGCCCCTTATGTTTCTTATAATGACAAGTACAATGAATTACTGTAACATATTTCTCATCTCACAATAAGCAAAACAAATTAATGTGTGTGTAGTCCACTCATATTAATCGAACAAACTTCAAAGACGTTCCACGGAGGTTTCAGTGGAGTATCTTAAACATTGCAAACAATAAAGGTCATTTAATATAGAATGTTTCTATGGCAGAAGAAGATTAAAGTTATCAGTTTTAAAAAGTTGAAATACTACAAGATGAAGTAATATATTTCCCTTGTTATATGTTTACCGACAAATATTTATTTTTTACTTTCATTAAACATTGCGTTTCCGATCAGGGTTACCAATAGTAGAGAATCTGCACACCAAGTCACTATAGTCCATACTCAAAATTTTTTTATAATCTTATTTACTTAATATTTAGAGTCTACACGTTCTCTTCACTCGGTTTGGCTTTGAGCTATTTATATTCAATGTTATGGGAATTAGTCTTTCTTTAGGATAACGGTAATCCAATAAGGAAGGGAACAAGTTCCCTTACACTTTACATAATCTATACAACCTTTCGGTCCTGTGTTCTATTTAGTTATTATAGTAGTACAGTTGAAATATTGTACCAATCTATGAAGATAATTGTTTAGTTTAACTAATCGTATTATAAAGTTATTAATGTAAATTTTGTATTTCATAGCCTTTCATAAAAAATTATGGATCTAGGTTCAGTGTAACTGGTAGGAGAAAATGTATATAATGTGAGTTACAATGTGTATGTGTGAGTTTGAGTATAATTAGTTATTTTAATATGATATAGTTTTAAAAATATTATTACATTATTAAATTGTAACAGATGAGATAAATAATATAATTCATCTTACAAAACCCTTTTCAAGGGTCTAAATTACTATAAAAAAAGTAAAGATGCTTGGCAACCAATAAAATCCGATACTCGTTATTGTGAGTATGTTTTAATAACTATCAATTATCAATAAATGTAAGCGCATAAGTTGATAAAATTGTTTTAATTTTAGAAATTACGTTCTTTGAATTTACTTCATTATCAACGGGATTTAAACTAATATTTTATAATGTATTCTAATCCTATTTCCACAAAAGCCTTGGCGTCATCAGCTCAATGGGTTGTATTTCCGTCTCTGAACGTGTCGCAGTTTACCAATCACGGTTTAATGTTTCCACCAGAGTCAAGGTCTAGAGAGACACGTTCTTTCTATTTATTACCAATCAGAAAGCTCCGTGAGCCTCGAATAACATTGTCTTACCTTATACCTTTGTTTCTTTTACTATCTTTTTGTAAATTGAGTACTTTATACTGCAGTTTATAACTTTAAATATTGTAGATTAAAATAATAATAATAATAATAATAAATTTATTTCTGAAAAAAAAAAATATGTTACAAATCATGCTGAACATTGTACACTGGCACAATACAATACATAACATACATAACAATAAAATTAAAACAATGCCAAGCAGATCCTATAAAATTAATATATTTCAAGTACAATGCATAATATAATATAATTATGAGAAATAGACTCCTCCAAAGCACAGCCTGATTGGAAGGTCTTACTGAATTTATTTTACAAATGGCTGATCTAATTTTCAAATTACATATAGAATGAAAAATAATTTCTCCAAAACCAACAAAGTCTACTCATAAAAAAATACACTTTCAATTAATAATTTGTCTTTCTTTAAAGCCCATACAAATATTATAAACCATTAAACAAAAATATCTAGTTTCATGAATAAACAAAACTGTTCTATGTTTTACCCTACAACAAAACAAAAATCAACCTTAAAACTTTGATTTTTTGTACATAAAATATTAATATGCATACCTTTATATTTTATAAGTTAAAATAATATATAAACAAAGAATAACGTATATCCATATCAGAAGATTTTACATTTTTATCTGCTATAATCTTTAAAAACTAAAACTTTTACTGTATTATCTCAAATAATATTTCGTCTATATTTTCAATTTCCAACAACCACTGTCTTAATTTAGAGCTGAATTTTAGTTAAAGAATTGACGTAGGGAATGCGATTAGGTAATTTATTAAATATTCTTGGCGCCAAAAAATTATAGCTTTTGGTAAAAATGTGTTTGATGGCCTAGGTACACATACATCTGACGCATTTCTTAATTTTGATCTGTAATCATTTAAATCTGTACTATTTCTGCTACGACGATAAAATATTTTCAAGACTTTATAGATATACGCATGTCTTACCGGTAGAATTTTTAATTGATAAAATAAAGGAAAACTTGCTTCAGTTATATTTCTTCGTAAAATTAGCCTAACGAAATGTTTTTGAATAATAAACAAGGATTTTGTGTTGGTTTTATAAGTCCCTCCCCAACATGAAATTCCATATTCCAGTCTACTATGCACCAGTGAAAAATATATCATTCTTAGTGTATCATTATCGCACATGTTTCGTAAAAAATAAAATAGTCTCAAAACATTATTTAAGGGGAGCGGGTCGTTCCTATCCCGCGCATGTTAAATTTACAAACTTTAGGTACATGTATTGTCAAAACTAAGTAAGTTACAACCTTCAAATTTTTGTAGGCAAAGAGTACTCCTTTATAAACATCTCTTGCAACTTTAGTAAAAAAAATCTTTAAAAAAAAATTTTTTTATAAATTTTTAAATATTGTGGTAAAAAAATTATTTTTTATACCAAAAATTTTTTTTTCTCATTTGCTTTTTTAGATAGAATGATAAAAGATGCAACACCATTTGGAATTGCACTGTTCTATATGCATACCAAAATTTCAATTTTTCTAGCATTTATAGTTTTTGAGATACTGTACCTTTATATGAAAAAAACCAATTTTCCGGGAAATGTCCGGTAAAGGCAAAAATGACTGCTAAACTAACCTTTTCTGCTAAAACATTCCCAGCTCCGTACTCAGGGTCATCTGGGTCTTCATTTTCCTCTTCTAATGCAAGTTGTTTTTCCTCCTAGCAACTCTAGCCTCCTTGGTCATGTCCTAAAGCAGATTTTTCTGCCTTTTTCAATCGTATTGTATCAAAATTTCGCAATGCGGCAACAGACTTCTCGCTCAGTTTGATTCCTAGCTTGTTATACACATCCAATTTGCTGGTGAATCCATTATTAAAAGTTAAAACTGCATCATATATGCCAAGTTTTAGAGTGTTTAGCCTTACAAAAACATTTTTAGGCACCTTAGACCAAGACGGCATTGTTGAAACTTTCGTTCTGGTTTTGAGTCTTTGGTCAAGGCATTTTTTAGAAAGATCCGGATTGGCTAAATCTCTATAAATTAGTTTGATCTGTACCATCACTTCATATGGCAAATTGTGTGACTTATGGCTGAAAGTCTGATGTAGGGCTTCGGCTTTATTATAACCGCACCACGACTCCGGGCCCCTTTGGACATAGGCCATGTTGCGGAGTGTCATCATTCGATATTTTGTGGAAATAAGTTGCCCACACATTTTTAACCATTTGTTGAAGATCTGATCCACCTCTTTTTATAGCTAGGCCATAATATTCTTGCAGCTTGTCTATGTCATTATTTGTTAGCCTATTCTTGCCCCCTATTGCTCTATTATCTTTTAGTTTTGTTTTTCCCAACCGTTTCTTCAATTCCCTTAGTCTGCTCCCCATTCTCTTCTTGACATGATTGACGCATTCCAGTTTTCTTACTTCTACTTCATCTCCATATGGCTTATCGTCAACCACCTTTTTAAAACCATTGCTGTCACCATCTCCTAAGTATCGTACATACCGTACATTTCGATCTCTGGACTTTCGGAAAACATCTAGGGCACCCGCAACTTCCATGCCGCCACTTGACCCTTCGTAGTTTTTGGAAACATATATGATCAGGTACTATTTTTTTTTTATTTTCATGTACAGTGCAGATTTGACAGTATTTGGACATTATGGAAACATCCAACACCTTGCCGGTATCTAATGATGTTACGCTGACAACCCCATTCAGTGACTTGTGTCCCCTCCTTTGCCAAGACCCATCTAAACAAACCGTCAAATCTCTTTTTGACGTTTCTTCACACTCATTTACAGACACAGCTTCCTCAATTGCCTGCTTCATACTTTCACTAGCACAATTTTCAACAGCCTGATATATTATGTTACTACAAGGTCCTATTGTTTGAGGTGGTAAAAGTAAGTCTAATAATGAACACAGAATGTTACCTGATACCTTTTCCGATCGTTCTCATGCCGTAAATAAATTTCAAGTTTACCTCATATTTTTCATTCTCATTTTTTTTAGAGTTGTAAAAATTAGTTGATTCCAAACAAACACAACATTTCAGTTCAATATTCACAGCCAATCCAAATCTTTTCTTATCCGTAGTACAAAGTTCTATGCAGTCTTCGCTATCGCAGAATTTACATTTTACAAATTTTTTTAATTGCTCACTAAATAAACTAAGATCCAAAATAACACTACCCATTCCAGTTCCTTCATAATTGTCATATTTATCAAAGGACAGTTTTTTAGAAGCAGAGCTAATGTTTGCATTAGTAGTAGGCCTAGGGCTAGGGCTAGCAGAATCTGTTTGGGTAGGCCTAGATTTAGAGTCCAACTTAACGGTACTTGTTTCCTCTAAACTCACGTTTAGATTTAGTTTTGTAACTAACCTTTGCTCTTGGCAGGGTTTTAAAAGAAGTTGTAAAACACTTCAAAAAAACAATCCCACACTCCTAATCTACCACTAACTATGATAAAGTGCAACACTTTTAGTAAAACACAATTATCCGACACAAACACATATAACATAACCTCCTAAGCATATCAAAACAAATAAAGCAATATTCTTTCTGTCATCTGTATTCCCAGTTGTCAGTACCAGGTTGACCAACAGAGCAAAGCCATAACATACTTATAACTAACACACATGATATATATGATTGTGTCAGCCAACATCTTACGAACTGCTGCAAAAAACTAGTGAACATCTTTTGTTTGTGAAATTTTTTTGGTAATTTATAAATTTATTTGAGCATTAATACTTACATAATTTTTAAAGTACACACTTTAAACTATTAAAAAATGCAATAAAAAATTTTTCTAATTTTTTTTAATTTTCATCGATCTGCTCCCCTTAATTTTTTCTTTAAATCTAATATATGTTTTTTCCATGACAAATCCTTATCTAAAATTATTCCTAAATATTTAATACTGTCAGTAATTTTTACTTCAATACATTTATTATTACAATATACACTCCTACTACAAATGCAATCAATACAGTGTAGAATAATCCTATTTGTTAAATGATTACCTTCCCT
Source organism: Homalodisca vitripennis (assembly GCF_021130785.1). NCBI lineage: Eukaryota > Metazoa > Arthropoda > Insecta > Hemiptera > Cicadellidae > Homalodisca > Homalodisca vitripennis. Next base: position 13,815 of record NW_025790288.1, read on the forward strand.
TAAATGAAAATTTAAATAATTTGTTTTAGCGGTACTTAAGATCATATTATTTTTAGTGAACCACCACTGTATAGCTTGAAGATCTAGGTTCATATTCAACTCTACATCAGCCCATGTTTCTCCAACGTAAGAGAAAGCAGTATCATCAGCGAAAGAAGTTACTTTTCCAACAAATCTTGCGCTACATAAATCATTAATATATATTAAAAAAAGAACTGCACCCAAAACAGAACCCTGTGGAACTCCAAACTTAACTTCACGTAAATCGCTAAGCACTCCATTCAACTTTACACGCTGTGTTCTTCTTAAAATATAACTTTTGAACCAGTTAAAAACAACTCCCCTAATTCCACACCTATATAGTTTTTGCAGTAATATATCATGATTCACCATATCAAATGCTTTAGTTATATCTAGGAACAGGCCGCTTACCTTTTTTCCATTATTTATCCCCTCTGAGACCTCTCCCATAAATTTTAAAAGAGCCGACTCTGTATTTAAACCCTGCCTGAAACCGAATTGATTAGAACTAAAAAAGTTATGTTTTTCTAAAAATGTAATTAACTGTTTCTTTATAATCTTTTCAATTATCTTAGATAATGATTATAGAAGGGATATTGGTCTATAATTACCGCTGTTTAGTTTTGATTCTTTTTTATGAATTGGAATTACCACAGCCTCCTTCAATTTTTCTGGGAACACACCTGATTGAAACTTAAATTTATAATATACGTTAGTACTTTACCTAATTTCTTTGAATGTTTCTTAATAATTTGAGAACTAATGCCATCAATCCCAGGTGCTGTATGGTTTTTTAAAGAGCTTATCACAGTGAGTACTTCCTGCTCTAGAAACCGGACTTAAGAACATCGACTGCGTAATGTGTTGTTCACTAAAAACATTTTTTAGATGCACGTCATTTAAATTATTTGGTGTGCTTTGATTAGAACACAGATTTTCAGCTATTGAGACAAAATATTTATTAAATTCATTAGCTACTATATATTGGTCATTTTCACATTTATTATTTATCTCCAAAAGAAACAATTATAAATAGATTGAACATTTCTATGATAGCATATACTGAATTTTTACTGTGAGATATAACAGAATAACAGAAAAAATTTCTCTCAATTTAAAAAGATGTTATTAAACTTTTTGTATAAAACAAAGGACAAATTAGTAATATGCCACTTATACAAAGTGATTATACTTATTTCAACTACACAGTGGCTTATATTTATTGTGGTCCACTGAACAGTTTGAGCGGTTGTAACCGTCACCTTTCAGAAGCTATTTACTTTTATTATGTATTTTATAATATTTCATTATATTTAACAGTTTATAATAATCAATAGTTTTAAACTATATTACCTTATTATTATGAGTTCTGAAATGCATATTTTCTTTCTATTTTGACATTATTATTATTATTCTAAAAAAAACTATTAAATAGTACATTTCAAGTAATAAAAATGTATTTACATTTGTTAAAAAAATGGTATAGTATGTATTTACATGTTAAATAAAAATATTAATAAATATATACAGTGTATAAACGATTAATATACATTAAACCTTCTATATAATTTTTTTTGTAATAGCGATTATAATAGAGAACTGATTTTATAAATAAATTTGTCTTTCTTATGTAAGTACAATTAAGAAATATAAATTTCCGTTTTATGTATTAAATTA
>NW_025790289.1:0-5184 GCF_021130785.1 Homalodisca vitripennis
TAAATTTAAAATTCCAACACAATAATTATTTAAATAACGAAAATTTAAATCAAAAATTTAATTGCAATATTTATTTTTATTGCAAAATATTAACAAAATTTAACATCTTATCGTAGAAACATGACCAATGCAATCTGTACCGATAATGCAGACTTTTTAGGTACATTTAGATCTTGAATGATTTTTTGTATTTTTTTGATAATTTATAACTTGTTTAAAAAAATTCGAAAAAGTCAAACAAAAGATTTTTTTTTAAACCCCATAAATAAAGTAGGGTTGATTCTTTCTTCAATAATGTCAAGAATTTTTTCGGATATTTCGTTACAACGCCTTTGGGACTCTGTGCGAAGTTGTTTTGACTTTATACTAAGTATAAAGAGGGAAAACACCAGAAAATTAATGTTAAAAAAAGTTTACAGGAAATATTTATACCTCCATTAAATTTGCCGTAGGTTTACCTTGGCCTAGAGGGCATTTGGGACTTTTTTCCCCCGGATCTTAGGGATCCGCCGACTGGCCTCTAAATAAAAAAATACAAAAGAAGTATTGCAGAAAAACACATGTTATTAATTTAAAAAGCTCTTTAAATTTATGAATTGATCCATGAAACATTATATAAGTGAAACACAATAATGTGTTTATACAATGATATAATTAAGAGTTTTTGTAAATTTATGATTTGAAAGCTAAATTAAGCTTAAAAACATTAAAGTGTTAAGAAATTTGGGTTTTCCCCAGTAATAAAATTGTAAGTTTTAGTTTATAGGACTTTTAATATGCATTTTACAAAATACTAAGTATGCATAGTCCTAATTAGTATAGTTCAAGACCCGGGCCCCCCAACCTTACTTATTTTTTTACTCCCAAAATTATGAGAAATATGGGGGGTAATTTATGCTTAAGCACCTATGCATACCCGCTAGCTTCATTAGCCGGCCTTTACGGGTAACAGAAAGAAAGGTACATAAAAATAAAGCTTACTTTACTTAAATTTTTGGTTTTTGGTATGTTTTACAAAATATTGTAAGAAATCAAAAATCCAATATTGCCAGACACCTCTTGTGGGGGGAAACTCCCCCAAACCGCTTTAAATTTGCATAAAAAATTACGCCCTTATAATATTCTAACTTCCAATTTTTATATATAATATTATGGGAACTATTTTAATACCTTTTGAGGCACCAGACCAACCCCATGGGCCAATCACCCCCCCCCCCGACCATTAAATCTATCCGAAGTGTAACGGACAGCTTTAAACTATGCGCTTGAGTGCGATGAGATTACTCTGTAGATTGCTTTCTCACCTTAAACCAGGGACATTTTGTTACCTGGCGTAAAAATTGTTTTCGTGTTTGTGTTCGCGCGGGGCATTGTTAATTGAATTGCTATGTTATTTTTTCAAAAATTGAGTGAATTAAAAAAATTTTTTTGCAGTTTTAGTAAAATACCATGGCTAAATGATTAAAATGTGTTTTTTGTTTTGAAATTGATTTAAATTTTAATATTTTTTACTAAAGAAACTTAAAAAAAAATACAAAAAAATTTAAAATGTGGGAAAGGAACATAACCTCAAGTACAAAGATGTTTTTTGCCAGATGAATTATTTGAAAGTGGTTTTCCCCCAAGAAAAGTTACAAAATCATTCACGGGCTTAATGAAAAAATATTTTTGGATAAAATCTACAACTACAGCAGAATCTAATATTTTTTACAAACAAGTCGTCAAAGTTGCAGAGATTATTTTTTAACAACATCTTCTCGATCCAATTTACCTTTTTTACCAATTACCAATTTAAGTTTTGATGCAATAATTTTACCACCTGTAAACAGAACTATGCAGCAATTTTCGTCGATCAAAATCATTGCTAGCGTCGGAACAACCTCATATGAAACTTTTCCATTTCTCACTCTTAAACCATGGACTATTTTGTGTATCCTTGTGTAAATTACGACCTAACTCCTCAAAAGATTGAACGTTAAAACCCACCTTAGTTTTATGTATATATTTTTTTCGCGAAATTAGGGGAAAAAAGGAAAACAAAAATGACATACTTTCTTGATCGTGATAACAAAAGGAAACTCAACCTTTTTGGGGTTTTAAAATAGAAAAATTCTAAAGAAGTTTCTTGACAGACAAAGCTTAAAATAAACCAATTTTTAAACCAACCTTTAAAATAACACTGGTTATATGTAAAAAATAACCTCTTTTATTTTTTAAAGTACGTATAGCCCAATTATTTTTTACATTTTAAAATGTGGGTAACGAAAACTTCGACTTTAGATTCCTTCACATTGGCCTAAAACCCTTCTGGGGGAAACAGGATCTGTTTACATACAGTCATCACCATAGCAACTTTTGGCCCTTTGGGGTTATAAAAATTACTGATTAGGCTTTTTTTTTCCAACCACATGGAGTTCAAAACTTAAAAAAGGAGACAACCATTTTACCAATGGCGGAGTATATTTTGGAACATCGGTTATCGCAAATAACCGAAGGGAAACAACGTCGAGAGCGGCTGATTGGTGGGGGTTTTCGGAAGTCACCTTTGAGATTTTGGTTTCCCCCGGGGTTTTTGTTAGATAGGGCTTCTTAGTCCAAAAATTTACCTAGAAAAATTTTAGGCACTTTTTTAAATTTTAATTTTACCCGAAAGGCAGTGGTTAATAGTAAATTTTAAAATCTTTATAAAAATCGAGTAAGTGAAATACAAATAATATTAGATTAAAAAATTCTTTTTTCCAAACTGTAAAAAAAGGGTTAAATAAAATAGGTTTTTTGGTTCCTGCTATCAAATCCATTTCTTTTAAAAAAAATTTATAATTAAAAAATGATCTATGTTTTTATTTAAATTGTATAAATGGGGAAATGAGCTTATGGAAAATTTTTCCCTGCAATTCATATTTGTCCAAAAAATTTCAAACTCAATTTTTAGTTTGGAAGTTAATCTGGCGATAAAAGCGAGGATAATGAAAGTCCTATAAAACACATAAAGGATGAACTCCCCAATGTACGCCCGTGTCGCAGCCCCGTTTCCCCAGCCTGGGTAACTTTTAAAAATGATTTCTGATATAACATCAGTGTTCACCATATTAACGTTTTTAAATGTTGGATTATTACACTTTCAATCGTAACATATATTTACTTTTACATTCGGTTCAAGTAAATAAAAATTGTTGTTCTACATATAGTTTTAATTTAAAGGGAAGGGTTTTTACAACTCATCAATCCCCATTAACTTTTTTTGGGGCCCTGAGAAAATTAACAAATTCTAGAATTTTAATTTTAGTAGTTTAAATAAAAACATCCCCCTTTTTTAAAAAATAAATAAATAATAAAAAAAAATTTCCTTTTTTTAATCCAGCGCTTCTCAGTACAAAATTTGTTTTTTTCAAAATTACTGTCGCTAAAAACTAAAAAAAATAAAAAAAAATGACACACACTTATCTGGGCCCCCTAAAGTAAGAATAAGATAACAAATAAAAAATACAACATCAATCCCTATTATACCACAGATTTTTTTAAAAATTTTTTTGAAACTGGGGCCATGATCACTTTTTAATGATTCCCCGGGGAGGTCATTGTACATTTTTTGGCCCAAAATAAAAAAATTTGTTTTTTCCCAAGTTTTTGGGACTTAAATGACTTTTTTTGGGTGAAAGGATTTTAATACCCAAACCGAAAATTTTAAAACTTTTTAAATCAACACTAGATATACCAATATTTGTTTACTCACTAAAATAGATATGTTTAAAAAACGGCTTAGTAGGCTAAGTTTCAAACCGTATATTATTTTCAAAAATGAAAAATACAGTTTATTATATTTAAATTATTATCCCGTATTAGTATATATTTTTTTGAACCGATTATGTAAATTTTAAAAAAATTCCCTTTTAAAACGTAAAAAGGGTGGGAAATTTTACTTAACACTTTCCGTAATTCTTATTCCTTAACACCAGTAATCTTATTTCGACAATAAGATAAGTTTAAAAATAAACTCGAATGTAAAAAAAACCAAACCCTTTTTCCCCTTTTTAAAACAAATTTTTTTAAAATTGCGGTTCCCCGGGGTAATAATAAAATAAAATTTAATATAAAGTCTTTAACAAGACATCGCGTTGTTTGGGTTTTTAAAGACTTTGGGTGGTAAGCTTACTTTTGAATAATATAGAAGAAGCAATAAATTGGCCCCGGGAATTTTACATTAAGGGTTCCCACAGCAGCATGAAGTTCTTTATACAGTTTTGTTTAATTGTTTTTTTTTTTTTTTACAGAAAAAGCTCATTACTTGATTTTCCCTTTCAACTTTTTAACCCTTAATGTAATAATTAAAAATTTTAAATTTTTTACATTAAAATTTCTCATTAAAAATTTTACATCGTATTTGTGTACTTAACTAATTTCAAAAATGAGTTTTTTAAATATTCAAAACGTATTTTAAGAGGAGACATTTATAATCATAAAATTGTGGCCAAATTTTACTTCTCGGTTGAAAAACAAGTATGCAATATCAAATTTTATTATTAAATTTTACATATTTCATAAGTAAAATCGAGGGATTTTTTATAGAGGGAAAACATTAAATAAAGAGATTTGATAAATCCCAGATTGTGGTGTCGTTTCTAAAACTATGGTTGCAAATGCATTTCCTACACGAAAAAATTAATAACCCTTTTAAAAAGGGAAATATTTTTTAAAAAAGAAACAGTAAAACTTAAACCTTTTAGTTTAAAAAAAAATTAAAGTTTTGACCTAAAGGGGAGTTTACCCAGCGGCCCGGCCCTTTAAAGCCCTGTTACATGTTTTTCATTCGAATAGTAATAAATTTTAAAATTTTTAATTTTTCAATAATTTTTAACAGTTTTTAAAACCCCTTAAAAAAATTTAAAAAAACTTTATAATTTTTTTTCTTAAAAATACCATGGGAACTGTCCCCGGTATCAAGTATTTGGTTCAAAAACGTACAGAAAAAAATTTTTTTTCCCAAAAAAAAAACCATAATGTAGATTTTCTTAATTGGAAAAATTTTGATTTCGCCGTTTCCACCAAATTTAAAACCTCAAAAGAAAATCATATCCTCAAAACACTTTGGTTTTTCCCTATCCTACAAACATTTCAAAAAATAGAAAAAAGACTCTTCAAATGATTGGCTGACCATTTAAATGAAGGAAAAAATATTTAAGTAAT
>NW_025790290.1:0-3420 GCF_021130785.1 Homalodisca vitripennis
TTTTGGAATTAAATTTTTAAAAAAAATTTTAAAATTTTTATTTTTAAATTTTTCTTTATTGAAAATTCTGATTCCCATTTATTTTTAGGGCCCCCATTACCCCCCTTGGAAATTGGGCCCAAATTTTAAAAAAAACCAAATATAAATTTTGAAAATTAAGGGAAAATAAAAAACCCCGCCTTCCCAAAATTTTTCTTTAAATAAATTGGAAAATTTTTCTCAATTTACATTAACAAATCATTTATATCTTGTTTGTTAAAGTTTTTTTTCTAGTTGCACGTGGCTTTTCACACAGATGAAATTTCTGCAGCTGCCCAAAATTTTTGGTTGCTCCCTAATGGGGGCCACGACTCACCCTAGCTTGGGAAAAGGGTTTTGGGCCAATTTACATTAAAAAAATTAATTTTATCTAGTTTGTAACAGTTTTTTCTAGTTGCACGTGGCTTGGCCCCAATGATTGCCCGCAGCTGCCGCAATATTAGGTTGCTTTCCAAAGGGGCCACGAGGGTCACCCTAGCTTGGGAAAAGTTTGGTCTCCAAATTTCCCTTAAAAAATCATTTTATTCTAGTTTGAAAAAGGGTTTTTTCTGTTGCACGTGGGCTTGCACACAGATGAAAAGCTGCAAACTGGGCCGCAATATTAGGTTCTCTCCATGCGGGCCACGGCTCACCCTAGCTTGGAAAAAGTTTGGTCTCCCTTTAAAATTAACAAATCATTTTATTCTAGTTTTTTAACAGGGTTTAAACCCAGTTGCACGTGGCTTTCACAACGAAGATTGCTGCAGCTGCCGCAATTTAGGTTGCTCTCCATGGGGCCACGAGCTCACCCTAGCTTTTGGAAAAGTTTGGGCTCCCTTTAAATTAACAAATCATTTTATTCTAGTTTGTAACAGTTTATCTATTTTTACGTGGCTTTCACACAGATGATTGCTGCAGCTGCCCAATATTTGGGGTTCCCCTCCATTTTGGGGGCCCCGAGCTCACCCTAGCTTGGAAAAATTAGGTTTTCAATTTACTTAAAACATCATTTTAAAATCTAGTTTGTAACAGTTTATCTAGTTGGGACGTGGCTTTCACACGGGTGATTGCTGCAGCTGCCGCAATTTAGGTTGGGTCTCCATGGGGCCACGAGCTCAAACCCCAGCTTGGGAAAAGTTTGGTCTCAATTTAAATTAACAAATCATTTTATATCTAGTTTTTAACAGTTTATCTAGTTGCACGTGGCTTTCACACAGATGATTGCTGCAGCTTTCCCAATATTTGGTTCCCCTCCATGCGGGGCCCCGGCTCACCCTAGCCTTTGGGAAAAGTTTTTTGGGCTCCAAAATTTTCATTAACAAAAACATTTTTTGTCTAGTTTGTAACAGTTTATCTAGTTTTTTCGTGGGTTGCCCCACAGATGAAATTTCTGCAGCTGCCGCAATACTTAAAGGGTTTCTCTCCAAAAAGGGGCCCCGAGCTCACCCTAGCTTGGAACAAATTTTTGGGCTCAAATTTTCATTAAAAAAACATTTTATATCTAGTTTGCAACATTTTATCTAGTTGCACGTGGCTTGCACACAGATGATTGCTGCAGCTGCCGCAATTTTTACGGTTGCTCTCCATGTGGGCCACGAGCTCACCCAAACTTGGAACAGTTTGGTCTCAATTTACATTAAAAACATCATTTTATATCTAGTTTGGGAACAGTTTATCCCAGTTGCACGTGGGCCCCCCTTGCACCAAAAGGGTGATTGCTGCAGCTGCCGCAATTTTTGGTTCTCTCCAGCGGGCCACGAGCTCCCCCCCAGCTTTGGGAAAAGTTTGGTCTCAATTTAAATTAACACATCATTTTATATCTAGTTTGTAAAAATTTTTTCCCAGTTGCAAGTGGGGTCACACAGAAGATTGCTGCAGCTGCCTCAATATTGGGGGTTTGCTCTCCATGCGGGCCCCCGAGCTCACCCTAGCTTGGAACAGTTTGGTCTCAATTTTCATTAACACATCATTTTATATCTTGTTTGTAACAGTTTATCTAGTTGCAAAGTGGCTTGCAAAACAGATTTATTGCTGCAGCTTTCCGCAATAAATTTCGGTTGCTCTCCATGCGGGCCACGAGCTCACCCTAGCTTGGAACGGTTTGGTCTCAATTTACATTAACAAATCATTTTAATGTCTAGTTTTTTAACAGTTTATCTAGTTGCACTGGCTTGCACACAGATGGGTTGCTGCACTGGGCCCCAATATTACGGTTGAAACTCCATGTTTGGGGCCCCGAGCTCAAACCCCATCTTGGAACAGTTTGGTCTCCATTTAGATTAACCCAAATTTATTTTTTGTCTAGTTTGTAACAGTTTAAACTAGTTGGGACGTGGCTTGCACACAGATGATTGCTGCAGCCCCCCCGCCCCCCCCCAATACTACGGTTGCTCTCCCCTGTGGGGCCCCGAGCTCACCCTACTTGGAACAGTTTGGTCTCAAATTTTCATTAACACATTTATTTTATATCTAGTTGGTAACAGTTTATCTAGTACACGTGGCCCTGCACACAGATGAAATTTCTGCAGCTGCCGAAATATTATGGTTGCTCTCTATGCGGGCCACAAGCTAACCCTAGCTTGAAACAGTTTGGTCTCAATTTTTTCATTAACACATAATTTTATATCTAGTTTGTAACAGTTTACTAGTTTGCACGTGGCGTGCAAAAACAGATGATTGCTGCAGCTGCCGCAATACTTTCGGTTGCTCTCTATGGGGGGCCACGAGCTCACCCTAGCTTTTGGGAAAAGTTTTTTGGGCTCAATTTAAAATTAACACTTTATTTTATATCTAGTTTGTAAACGTTTATCTAGTTGAACGTGGGGGGTGCACAAGAAAAGATTGCTGCAGCTTCCGCAATGTTATGGTTCCCTCCATGCGGGCCACGAGCCCACCCTAGCTTGGAACCAGTTTGGTCTCAATTTACATTTAAAAAATTTATTTTATATCTAGTTTGTAACAGTTTTTCTAGTTGCACGTGGCGTGCACACAGATGAAAGCTGCAGCTGCCCCCAATATTAAAGGTTGCTCCTATGCGGGGGCCCCAGCTCACCCTACTTAGAACAGTTTTTTGGGCTCAATTTTTCATTAACAAATCATATTATACTAGTTTGTAACAGTTTAACTATACAAAGTGGCGTGCACACAGATGATTGCTGCAGCCGGGCCCCATTATTAAAGGTTTTCTCTCCATGTGGGGCCCCGAGCTCACCCTAGCTTTGGAAAAAATTTGGGCTCAATTTACTTTAAACCATTTTTAAATTTTTTTTAACGTTTATCTAGTTGCAGTGGGTTTTTTAAAAAATGATTTCTGCAGCTGCCGAAATATTTTGGTTTCTCTCTATGCGGGGCCCCAAGCTAAACCCGCTTTGGAACAGTTTGGTCCCAATTTTCATTAAAAAA
>NW_025790291.1:0-5807 GCF_021130785.1 Homalodisca vitripennis
TTTGGCAGTTGTTTACAAATGACAGCTCTGTTTTTTTGTTTTTTTCTAACCTCAATGGATCAAAACAACTGGTAAGTAATACAATAATTTTTTCAAATACAATCTTATAAAATCATAATTTTTATGTTTGCTTTTACTAGACTTAAACTAATATGTTTTTATTTTTTACCCCTTAAATTCAAATAATTGTAAGAATAATTTGTAGTTAAAGTGAACTCCCCACTTTTTTTTGGCAGGGGGCACAAGAGAGTGGGGGTATTTTTTCATCAATCTGCCAACATATGTTGGCACTGGGCATATATCCCTGGTGGGTTTTATTATTTTTTAAAAGGTATATAACAGAATCAAACGGGTAAAATTATGATTCAGGGGGTAGTAAAAATAGAGGCCTATGAAAAACTGAAAAAATGTGATTCTTTATTTTTTTTAATACGTAAAACTAAGATTGATCAGGGGGTTTTTGATTTCTTTGAATTCAAGACTATTGTTTTGCATGAAAAAAATTTAGGGTTGATAGTAATTTTTTTTGCTCCTTTACAGGTTAAACGTTGAAGAATCACTGCCTTTTTCCCGATGAAGTCGACTTTTTTTGGAGGCTGATGTTTTTTTTCAACCGCCGGGAAAACCCTCTATTGAGTGATGGGGGAATAGCGGGGGACGATGGGGGACACCGACTTCACCCCACTTCACAGGAAATCAACTGCGTGGAGCCGCAGAGTTAAAGGCAAAACAGTTCACAAATGATGGTTTTGTCCCAAGTAGATGTATGAACAAACAAGACATAGTTGAAAAAACAATCTAAGGGGGCGAGTCTTAAATTACCTATAACTGTAATTCCGAAAGCAACTGGTCTACTTTTAAATCGGTACAATCAGACTCTTTACAAAGACAATACATCCCTACAGAACCAAGCACTTCTCAATTTTTTACAAGTGAACAATATAAATCAATCAAAAAATACCTTCCATCTCTCGCTCCCAAGTTTGAAAAGAAAAATTAAAAAAAACCGAGTTCCCACAAGCCCAAATGCAAGAAAAAAGAAAAAAAACAGATAAACAAAGAACAGGAATAATTTTGGGACATTCCTAATAAGCCTGGGGGGGAAATTTGAAAGGCCTTCGTGGCTCGAAAAAGATTTCACTCCAACAGAAAGGGTTTGGGAAAAACTTTAACTAATGAATTACGAACATGTTGTTGAGAGTACTAATTTTTTGGGACCTTGCAAAGGGGTAATGAATCTTTTAATGTTTCAATAGAAAAATGCCCCAAAATTCATGGCAATATTTTTTCTGAGTGGATATTTTTTTGTACCACGGAAGAGGATGAAACGGGAATTATCTCCGGACACTCATAAATGACACTGTGTCAAAAGCTATGAGCAGAAACAAGTTTGAAGAATTCTTCGATTTTTCATTTTCTGTGAAAATGCAAATTTAGATGCCCTCAGATAAATTTGCCAAAATACGTCCTTTTTGGGGGAATATTTTTAATGAACAAATGGTTTCAAGCTTACCCTGGCGATGCAAAAAAATAAGCATCGACGAATCAAGGGTTTCCAATTTTGGGGACGACAGGTGCTAAACAGCATATACACAAAAAAACCTTTAAAAGGGTTTGGGTACAAAGTTTAGGGTTGTCCCCCGCCTGGGGATTTGATTCAGGCTAAAACCATACCAATTAAAAAAACGGGTAAAAACCATCCCTAAAATTTGGGATTTGGGGGGTTCAGTTGTAATAGAACCTTAGTGAGCCCCTTTAAAAACAAGACATAAAAATTTTTTATATGGAAAAATTTTTTTACCTCTTAAAACTACTAGATTTTTTGGGCAAAAAAGGGGGCACGATGCTCCCAGGCACAATAAAGGCTAACCATTTTGAAAATCCCCCCACTAAAGGGAAAAAACTTTTTTTGAAAAAGGAATCACGAGGTTTTATACGATCAAATTACTGAACAAAAAACAGGGATCACCTTGGGAAGGGATAATGACAACCCTGTTTAACTGTTTTCTTCAACAAATGTGGCGTACAGCCCATTTGGGGAAGGCCAAAGATGGGGTCCCTGTGGCAAAGCGTCAAGTTTTAGTTCAACAGCCCGCCTTAAACATAAATTAAAAACACTTTCATGGTGGGGGGTTGATTTAAAATTTACCAGAATATGTCAACCTATAGAAATTTGGGATTAGAAAACGGAAATGGTAAAATTTGGGGACTTCTTGCGTACCTTTTTTAAAAAATAAAAAATGAATAATGCTTGGCAATTATACAAAGGGTCACCCCAAAAGGAAGAGAAGATCCCAAAGACCTACTGTCCTTTATAAGACAAAAAAGTGCAGACATACTCCAGAAATATACCCCACAACGTTTGAGAGCTTCCCGTGTGTCTGGGCACTGGAAAAGAAAAAAGGGTTTAAGAAAGTGTGCGGGTTTCCAACAGTCTTCATGTCCGGAAACTAACCCGACACAAATACGATGTTCCTCTGTAGAAAGAACACATGGAAAAAAATGTAAAAAAGTGTCTTTTTTGGAAAGTCATATAAAATGCTTTTAAAACTTTCACTCCTGAACTTGACAACAAGTAAGTAAATTCCTGCCCTTTGTAACATTTTTTTAATTTTTTTTTAAACCTTAATGGTTTTTATATATTTTGTAATAAAATAAACAGAATATATGATACAATTGTAGTGGTTATTTTTCCAAAACCCAAACCACTAACTCTGTATTTTTTAACAATTGCTTAATAACTTTGACCCTACCCATGTATGCCCATGCCCACATTTGTTGGCACCCCCCATAATAAAGCATTTAAGTATATACTGAGGGCCCAATAAAACATATATTTGGTGTTTATAGGGCTAAAATTTGGGTTTCAATATTAAAGAAAAATCTAAAACTGAGAAAAAAAAGTTCCCGGGGACTAATGGGGTTTAAATTTCATGGATGGGGTTTTTTGTGAGCAGCATAAAGAAGTCCCAAAATAAAAAAAAAACTGCACATCTCACAGTGTTGGTTTTTTCGTTATCAGTGTTGTAGTCGTATTTAATACAATTAATTGTACTTTTTAATGAATTTTTAACAAGTTACCACAACCCGTACTGAGCGTTTAAGGATTATAAAGTCTATGGTTTAAAAGGAAGAAGGAGCTCGTGGGGTTTTTAAATTTGGGGGAAAAACCCCCTTTCTTTTTTGAAAAAAGATCAATTGTTCCCCAAGAATTCAATAACAGACACTGGGAAAACTCTCATATTAATTACTTGGATTTTTTTTTAGTTTTTCAGGATTGTACAGTATTAGTTATTTATGATAGTACGTTTCATAAAATCGTAAAGTGTCCTTTATTAAAATTTGATTATTAATAGTAAAGTGGAAGATATTGTATCCATAAAAGGTTACTACCACTTAAATCACTATTCACTTCAAATTGTTGTGGGTGCGGCTTTCTCTGGCGGCAAAACGAAAAGAGACAGTTGAAATTGATATGTTGTTACATAAGAGAGGTATATCAAATGTAAACACATTTGTTTAAATTAAAGTTAAATCTGACAATAAAAAATGTTGACCAACATTTTTTTCAATAAAAATGAGGAGGCATTACTATGTTTTATCAAATGTTATTACAGCTCTAAACAAAAGAAATTTATTGTGTTAGGTAGCATATTTACGCGTCACCATGCAAATAGAACTACCTTTACAGGATAAGATTTCTGTTCATACGATTTAAAAGAAAAAATACCTTTCATCGCAGAGCGGTTTTTTTAAAAATTATAAACTGGTTTTGAAAACTACTCATTGTCAATAATTAATCTATAGCTACCTAAAAAACTATGTTTTCCAAACACATATGCAAGCCAAATTAAATAATTTGTCTTAAAATATATTTTTCATATGGTACTTAAAACATTGAATAGATAAACTGGTAAAGTTCTCGGGGATGTCATTAAACATTTTTGGGACTGTAAGAGAAGATTCTCCACTTCACATCGCCTCACGCTGCAAAAGTAAAAGACTGACGGGTCATGAGGGGGGTGCTGCGCTTGAGAGGACTTGGTCTTTGTGCAAAGAATCTATTACATAGGTATTTTGGCTATTCTAGCGGCATGTTCTTGTGGTTGGTCAACATCCTGATAAAGCACTGAAGAACCTTCGGTAACAAGCATCCAAATCTGTACAGACCCCTCAGTCTGCCAATGGCACGCTAGAAAGTGTGCGTGACCATGTCGCGTACTAGAGCCCGCCGTCTAACATGATACCAAGTGTCATGACTGTGCCACAGGACGGCCAGTCTCCCACCACCGAGCTTGACACTCATCCAATGCTTTCCTAGAGTCTTTATACATGTCGTTGTGGAGGCTAAATGAAGGATTTGCAAACACCTTCCTACGTGAGGTTCTCTGAGGCCGTTTTCCCGGTCGGCCACCTTAAATTGGGTATTAATTGTCAGCATTGATAGGGAAATGACAATCCTTTCAGCTGGCAATCATACTGCGTAATGGTGGAACGCGCGGTTCTGCACACAACTGGGAAATTCATATGTAAACGGACAGTGGCGGATTAAAAGGGGGCGAAGAGACGTGGATGGGCCTAACACCCTTTAAGTCCTCTAACATCGTGCCTGAGTGGGTCACCCCGACGAGAAGGTAAACGGGGATATTTATCGCACCATGGAAAACTGGAAATAAACCGGGAATGTCAATATAAATAACCGGTAAATTCTAAAGCCTTTTTTCTGTCTAAAATTTTTCAGTTTCAAAGAGTATATTAAATTAATTAATAAATTTAAATAGCTTTTTGACGTGCTTTATATTTTACGCCTCTTCGATCAATATAGCTGTGAATGCAGATCGTTCAATGTACGATTCTTTTTAAAAAGGATAAAAACAGTTTTTGAATTCCTTGAAAAACTGTGATTTTCTTGAACCTGTGAATTTGTCATCCACAATCCTTAGTTCGAAGGAATAAGTAACGTTGTAAGTCCTATTTCTGCTTGTTTAGGTAAACGTGTTTTTTCTCCTCACTCAAAACAGTTACACATGGTGGAGGACATGAGATTTTAAAATGTTTATTTCATACTGGCAATATGTACAAATGAAAAAAACCTAAAAAGTTTTTAACGATGAAACAAATCTCAACCAAATAAATTCGCACACCCACACCATCCCAAATTGAGGTCCAGGCCAAAACACAAGGTCAAAAAACAACTGTTAGTTTTTGTTTCTCTTTGTTTTAGATTATGAGCCGCATATACCACAGAAAATGTCAATATTAGTTTCCTAGCCAGTATTCCCCCTTCGCTGGTGCGTGAGGACTTTGGTGTTTGTTTGTTCTCTTGCTAAGGTGCAGTTGTATCGCTAGGCGTTAATTCTCTGGACTTCATGCTTTTTTCGTACCAGTACGTCGTAATGTTTAGTGGCAGTCTATTTTGCATTTTTTACAGTTTTTGTGCATATTTTGTGGGATTTGGCACCCGAAGACGAGGGGACGATTTCAATTCTCGAAAATGTCGTCTTTTGACTAGAATTAAGAATCAAGAACTTTATTTTCCATTAAGTAAACAAGTCACAATAGGGCATCGTCAAAGAAGTTATAAACAAAATTAAGGTGTCAAATCCAAAAATATCACAGTTCATAACTCTTTTTCAGTATAAAATGCTTTCTTCTTAAACCACTTAGCAATATACAACTAAATTTTTTACAAGGAAGTGACCTGATGGACATCGCATTTATTGTATAACAAGATTTGTTAAACTTTAAAACTACTAAACACTTATTTAACCTAACATTAGGTTTAACAAATCTTTCTTTTGTCTAGT
>NW_025790292.1:0-5609 GCF_021130785.1 Homalodisca vitripennis
TTTACAGATTTCCCCAAAAAATATGTATTTTCAGATAATATGACAAAGACAATATATTTTTCTACCAAAGTCCTCATGGAAAATACTCAGAAACACTTCAAACATAAATCAAAAAAATGTTAAAAATAAAGGTATTTTATCTGTCTAAATAATAAGTAAACAGTTTATAAAAAAAAATTTAAAATGGCTATTAAGAAACCATTCTATCAGTGAAAATAATAAAAAAATTTTCAGTGATTTTTTAAAACAATTCAGCTTAATTAAGCTATTGCTTAATTCTTTATTTTTTTTAAACTTTATTTAAAAATTATATAAGATAAAAAGTAGTAAGAAGTCTTCTGACCATCTCACATTCTCAAATATTTGGTTTCAATTTCATAAAATTTTAAAAGGCTCCCAAAGTGAATTTTTAAAGGTCATGTTGCGTAAAAATCATATGTTAAAAAAATACAAGAAAACAGTTTTTAAACTTTGAAATGAAAATTTCTATCGTATTTATTTATTGAAATTGATTCATAAATAAATGTTACATTACTTTTTACTGTGCTTAAAAAGGGAAACCTTCCCATTAAAAAATTAAAACTTGTTAAAAAAAAAATTTAAAGGGTACAAATATATTTATCTGAATATCAACTTTTACTTTTTATCTGTAAATTCTTTTAAAAATTAAATGATCCTAAATTGAAAAAAAAATTAAGATAAAAATGATCCCCAAAGGGTTTGAAGATACCCCAAAAATGATATTTATTACATTACTAGCTGAACCCGGCCACGCTTGCTTTGGCTTTTTTGGACGGTTGTGAGAACACTTTATTTGTTTCACGGTCAAGTGAAGATCGGGAAAAGTTAAAACGTTTTTGTACGAACACGGCGTTTTGCAACGCACCAAAGTTTGCCCTCCGTAGAATTTGATATTTTACTGATAGGTACTATCCGAGGGATGTTTTTCAAAAAAAGTATCAAAAAAACCCCAAATTTCGATCTTTAAAGTGTCTTCTTTGGCTCTTTTCTTTTACCTTCCATGTAACCAAATTCGTTCCCTTATGTGCAAACATTCACGGATTTTTAAAATGAGGTTTTTTTCAAATAGTGTTTAATAGTATTTTCATTGCATTAGATTTTTATTGATCTTTGGTGCAATCTAAATTTAAAAAATTAGGCAATGACGTCTTCTTTGCAACCTGCATTACACTACTGATCAAGCACTTTTAGTTAAGAGCAGTGGTCGGCTACCTGTATTTTTTTGAGAGACCTAGGTTTTTGTACTTGGGGCCCCCTATACCCACTGTACATGAGATGGGGAACCACTAAGCTCCAGATGGCCGATTTGGGGGGGCACTCGGAAAGACAGGTATAAATTTTTGGCCAATTTCATAAGTATTTGATGACGTCTGCCGTTTTGTAATTTGAAAATATATTATTATTTTATCCGAAAAAAACAATGGAGACCATTATCTCGCGGATTTCATTGCGGCAGACGATTTTGAAAGTTCTCAAAAAATAAAATTTTGAAAGTATTTGTTGAGATCTGCCATTGATTTATTTTATTTTATTTAGGGTCTTAAAAACATATTGATACGTGGCAGACGTCTATTATAGCGGTCATACTTGAGTAAAGAACAGAAAATCTTAACTACTGTTCCGGTGAGATGTGATGAATAGGAACTCGCTTTAAGCTATCTTCCCGTTTTTTCCCCCTAAGATTACTATTGTTTTCATTCTAGCTATAATATTGTCTTGTATTGTTACTAGCATTCGAATAATTCAGTTTTTATACCCGAGAGGGCCAAATTGTATCCCCTCCCTTATGTTTTCAGTATATTTCCGAACCTTCATACAATTGGCTGCATGCCTCGATTGTCGCAGTTGTAATAAAAAAAGAAAAAAAAGATACCTCGTTTTTTCGTAATCTGTGCAAATAGCTAAATCTTAAGTCCACTTGATGTACTCTTCATTTAGCTCTTGCAAGGCTGCCATTTGCATGGCTGCATAGTTGCCAAAACTACTGCCAATTGCTTGTTGCTGTGAGTGGATTAATCGGTGTTAAATATGTAATCATTTGTCGTGGATTATTAATCACTCACTACGTTGCGGTTAAATCCCGTCCACGTAGGGTATTTTTTAACAATCCTAACAGCAATGGATCTTAACATCCAACTTCTGTCAATTCGATCGTTATTAAAACTCTTGATGCACGATTATATGAACCTCTTCTTTCGCTTTCAGTATTGAATGGTTACTCATTTTTTTGAGTTATTTTAGCGCACTGTGGGTAACTCGAAATCGATTGTCTCAAAAAGATTGTGGTTCTAGGCCTGGTAACGTTAACATCCTTCATGTTTTTCTTTTTCATCTTCTTCTTCCTCTTCTACATGTGTGTCTTTCGGGTTTATATTTTGGTAACATTATTCCAACATTATCATGATGAGTGTCTTTCCCAGTCTTGGTATCAACAAAATCGGTCATAATTGTCGAAACCTGCCGGGTCATTAACCTGACACAAGATTTTTTCTTCTTTATTTTAAATTACCTCAGGACTTATTTCGGTATGTGAAAACTGATTGCAAATGTTGCCTCTGTTTCTAACTCCTCGACAGCGGTTGTAAATTATACAATGATGTAGAGGTAACGCCAAAAAACAAAAACACAACCCATTTATGTATATCGATAATCTTACGACTGCTTGTAAGACTTTTTAACGCCATGCCTAAGCAAATGTGTTTAGAGTTCTTGATGTTACCATTGTGGGTCATATAGATATAACAGGTCCTGTGACAGGGACTGTATGGGACAGTTTATAACTGTCGCAATTCCGCAGTTTACGTCTTGATCAATCCAAGAATTTATGGAAGAAAATTCGGAAAATCATAGGTTGGTGTTTAAACACTCACCTTTTATTAAGGGTTGACTGGTTAAAGTATTGGGTAATATTTTTATGCCTCATAGTTTCCTCTCGTAAAATGGCAGCAGCTTCTCCGTAAAATATCTTCGGTCTTTCAAGTGCGCAAATAATGAGATCATCAATTATTGTTGAAAATACCCATTGGAAATATTCCAACAACTTTTTTTGTTGGATATCAAAATTTGAATGTTATCGACAAAGTTTCTTGCGAAGTTTTTCTTCCGAATAGGATTGCGTTAAATTTTTGATGCACTTTGATCTGAACTTTCACTTATCTTCTTTAAATATTTCATGATACTCTTTTCAGGATAACTCAGAAAATAACAACGTCCTCGATTTATCACGATTTTTTCAACTAAATGACATATTTCTTTATAAACAATTTCATGAACTTCTCGGGAGATGTGCCATTGCAGTACGGACAGGATGTTTCACGAGTGTCTTTTTTGATTCCTAAAACTTTGCAAATAAATTTCATGGTAAGTATACTTCAGATGAGAGACTTATTTTCTATTTTTTCAAGTATTCTTGGTAAATTGTAGTATTCTGGCTTAAAGTTTAATAGGATACTCTTTTTAAATTGATCCTTCTCTGAAGACTGTAATGGGCCAATTTTATATCGAAATGATTTCTTTTTTGTTACAAAAAAAACACAAATTTGAGTTTGCATATGCTAAAGTTATCGGAAGTTCAGTATCGGAAGCTACAGCATTAGGAAGATTTGAACAAGTCGATGATTTTGCTGAATCTGAAGATGACCCCTTCCCTCCAACGAAGGTTCAGCTTCAGCGTCCGGATTTCTTTTTCTGTTTCTTTTGTCTCAAGAATGTGTTGCATTGTTTTCAAGGGAATTCATGTACAACTTATATCCTCAATTATTGAACGACCAGCTGATGGTAAATGGCTGTTCAATTGCAGACAAAAAAACTTTTTGTACTTTCAACTCAAAGAACCTTTTTTCAACATCTGTCGTCACACATACTGCCTTTTTAATGCTGTAAATGTCTTATAACAAACTACTATGGTATGCTGAATCATCAACTTTCGTCCGGGAAAATAAGTTCTTCATATTGTTAGTTTGTTGGAATTTTCTGAACCTCAAAATCCTTTTACCATTTTTGGATATAGTATTCATCTGAAAAACTGGCAATAATTTAAGTCAATTTTTACTGAGTCACAAAAAAACACACTTCTATTCTGGTTTGTCACTCGACATTCTCACAGAATATTATTAAATAAATAATTAATGAATATTAAACAAAAAAGAAATCAACACTACGTATTGTTTTGTTTTCATTCTATTTAAGAAAAACGAGGTAACCTTTTTTTAATACAACTTGCGACATCGAGCATGCTGCCAACTGTATGAAGGTTCGGATAATATACTGAAAACATAAGGGTGGTGATACAGTTTGGCCCTCTCGGTTATAAAACTGAATTATTCGAATGCTAGTACACCTATACAAGACAATATTATTTAGCTAGGAATGAGTACAATAGTAATCCATAGGGGAAAATGGGAAGATTAGCTTTTAAGCGTTCTATGCATATATCTGAACCGGATAGTAGCTAAGATTTTCTTTTCTACTAAAGTATGTCCGCTATATAGTAGTCTGACACGATCAATATAAGTTTTTACGGACCCTAATAAATAAAAAATCAATGGCAAATCTCATCATTTACTTTAAATAAATTTTATTTTTTTGAGGAACTTGCAAAATCGTCTGCCGCAATTGAAATCAGCGAGATAATGGTCTGCTATTGTTATTTTCCGATTAATAATAATAATATTATTTTCAAATTACCAAAAACGGCAGACGTCATCAAATACTTATGAAATTGGCCAAAAATTGATACCTGTCTTTACCTGAGCGCCCGCCAAGTCGGCCACCTGGAGCTTAGTGGCTCACCATCTAAATGTACAGTGGGTTATAGGGGCCTCACTGTACAAAAATCCAGGTATCATCAACTACATACAGGTAGCCGACCACTAGCTCTTAGACTATTTACAATAAACATTTTTTAAATTTTAAAATGTAAACACATGTTTCTGCCTCTTTTGATGAACTTCAGCTGAAAGTGATTAAACAGCTCTGTTTAAGTATCAGTTCGCTTTGTAGTATGTGTCGTTCGATCCAGCGCAGTTCTGTCGGATCCAATATAAAACACTTAACATCAACATCGATTTATAATTAAAAAATAAATTAAATACAACTATTTAAATTGGACCAAATTTACTATTGAATCTATGCCTATGTTACTTCCAGGAACGTGGTGTAGGAATCACTGTACCAAAATTTCAAGATGTTTTAGTGCATTGGTTCAAGAGTTATAACGGAAACATACAAACAAACATTCGCATTTATTATATATAGATATTTTATATATTGGTATTGTTGTTGAAATATAAATTTAAAGGTGGATTTAATTGTTGTTATATACACATTTAAATAGTTAAGTGAAATAAAATTATTTTAGAAATTTTAAAATTCTGTTGAATAAATATGGTGAATCATTATTTATAAATGTGTGCATAATTTGTGCATTAGTGGAAATTGATTCTGATTATTTGTAATGTTATCATTGATAAAATTATATTAAAGTTATAAAACAACAATAATTACCACTCTGGTGGGTTTACCTGGTGTTACACCCACCTATTATTTTCCTCAGTATAGCTACGTTCAATGAGAAGTATACAAATACA
>NW_025790293.1:0-5288 GCF_021130785.1 Homalodisca vitripennis
GCTGAAAAATACCTGAATACAAGTTATTATTTGGGTACCTGTGGGTCCAATGCAAAAAATTTGGGCTTCCAAAAGGAATAGTCCATATACAAAGATATGGCAACAAAAATCACTTTTCTATTTATAAGTATTTATTATAGAAAACATCGTACGTAGAAGACTGACGCGGTGCAATACAATATGAAATCCTTCAGGGGGACTTAAGGGAACGACGGGGAACATTTGAAGGGTCCGGGGGAAAAAACGATCAAAGTCAAAAAACAAAAAAAAATTGAATTTTTATTTTTTTGTAAAGCTGATTGGACTCTACAACACAGCATGCTGATTTTGGGGAACAACGTCAAGTCTAAAATATTAAAAAAGAAAAAAATACACACGGGGGAACAACGATCAGGGTCTCAGCGCTACTGTGAAAAAAGATCATAGTCAACTTCCCCCCGCGGGTCTCGTGATCACATGATTGTCTTGTTTTGTTTAACACGTTGCATTTAAGGGTTAATTTGGGCTCGCTTACTTACATGCACTTAAATGTTTACAATTGGATTTTAGTTTCAAGTGCAGTTTTTTAATAATGAGATGAGGAATGAAAAGACCTTGTGTTCTATTACATCTACAAAAAAAGGAAAGAAAACTGCCCGACTATCAGGGGTCAGTAAAAATTTAAAGTAAAAACTTTGGAAACGGGGGACCCTTGTAACTGCAAACGTTTAAATTTTTACAGAAATAACATCAAAAAAAAAAAACAAAATTATTCAAGACTTAAATCCATTCGGGGTAAAATGAAAAAATGCCATTTATGGCCTTATTTCCATTCACGAGGTGAGAAAAAGTAGACCGGGCCAAAATCTGAAAATCCTAACCAAGAGCTCTTTTTCAAAAAATTCGTGTGAAAAGAGAAGGGACAGTAACAAAATTTCCCTTTGTTATAAAGGCTTTATGCATTTCAGGGCATTACAAAAGAAGAACCAAAACCTTAAAAACTGCACTTGCATTTCATGGAAAACACCCATTGATAACCGGGCAAACATACAAAAACTTCACAAAATAAAAGGTTCAACCTTCAAAAATGTTGGTCATATAAAATCGTTCAAAGCCGAAGGCTCACTACCCTTCAGACAGTTAAAAAACCATTTAGATGTTTAACCAAAATTTGAATTTTTAAACCAAAAACCAAACTTAAAACATTAAAAAATGCATTTTTAACCTTGAAAAACCCCACAACAAAAAGTTTTTTAGAAACCTACCTGAATTTTTAACAAACATTTTAATATAATTTTCGGTATCCCCCGAACTGATTTTTGTAGCAATCGACATGCAAATCAAAAAAAAACAACCGGGGTCGATTTGAATAAAACAGGTATTTCAAAAAACAAAAACAAAACTGTTGAAGAAATAAAAGCCTTAGAAATTTGCCAACAGCGTTCACACAACAAAAGCTGAAAAATTTTTACACTTTAAAAGGGGAGTTCAAGAAAGTCAATTATAAAATTAATGAAAAGACTCAACTTGTATAGCTAGGGTTTTCCCAAAAAAAAAACCCCCATCCCAAATTTAAACACAAATGACGTGTACTAAAAAGGGCAATTGTTTTTTTTTCATTTTCAATATTCATGAACTCCCCAGAAAGAAATCTTTTTTTCACAATAGAAAAACCAAAAAGGGGATAAACGAAGTTACGTCAATGTTGTATCCTTTTTAAACTTCTTAATGAATCCTAATGTTTCGCCTTTAAAAATCTTCCATTCGTGGGGCGGGCAAAACAAAAACATTGTTATTTAATTTTTGTATTCAGTTTGATCACTTGATATCTTATACGTATCATAATTTATCCTATTCGGGGACCAAAAACCCCAAGTGACAAAAATAGGCCCTTATTAACCAAAAAAACACCTTGTGAGACTTCTGATGATTGGGGAACGAAATAAAAAATCCCGTTTAAAACCTGAACCCTTTGTTGTTATTGCGTAAGCAAAACATGTTTATTCGGGAATGAAAACTTTTCACATTTTTTTTTCCCAAATCTTTCCTTTTCCAACTCACCCTTAGGGAGTTAAAATCCCAAAGAAGAAATTTGGGCATTTTTGCACAGAGACTCATTTTCAGGGGCATTTACTGCAAATAGTGTGCTAAAAAACCCCGTGAAAGATCAAAAAAGTGAAACTTCCTCTAACCCTAATGTTGAGCCAACACCATAAACAAGATCTCTTAAAACCTATGTACCGGTAAGCCAGGGTAAGTTTCAGGACTTTATGATCTTAAACCTTCTGCAAACCTGCGAAAAGAATTTTTGGAAAATCTTCCCCTCATTCAATTGAAGTGAATCCGAATGGGTGGGCGAAGACAACTAAAAAATTTGGGCATGGTTTATTTTTACTGAACATTTGACTGTTTTTTACACTATATACTTAATATTAATTTTTTCTCTCTATTTTTTAATAAGCTGAGTTTTTCAATACAACCAATATGTTTTTGAATTAACCTAACCTATTAACCAACTTAATAAAGAATACGATAGATAGACTTTTTTTGGCATTTTTTATAGACTAATCGTTTTTTTTTCCGGTCTGAAATTTTAGTTTGAGAAAAAATGCTGTTTCATTTGGGCTCTTAAATGGTTTATCAAAAATTTTTTTTTTTTTGGTAAAAAAAGAATGTATATATTTTTACAAATTTGATCATACAAATTTTACCACTAAAATACAATTCAAACATATGCAAAGTTTAAAATTCATTTTTCTCAAAAAAAACTTTCGGGGATATGATCGTTTTTTCCCCTGGGCCCCTTTATTTTTTTCCATTAAGCGACGAATCCAAAATTTTTAATTTTTTTTCTCGTGGATTTTATTCAAGAAAAAAGTAACATGGGGCTAAAAAATTTAAAATTCCTTATTTTACCAAATTTCCCAAGGGGGTTAAACACGTTTCTAGTTTTACTTTCTCTACTCCCGTTTAAATCCACACCTAGACCCAGAAGGATTTTAACCAAGGGCGGCAGGAGCCTTTGGTTGCGGGCACGTTCGGGGACGGGGCCGTTCGGTTGACGGTGTCGTTCGGTTGACGGAGACGTTCGGCTGACGGAACGTTCGGTTTACGGAGTGTTCGGCTGACGGAACTTCGGGTTTACGGGGCGTTCGTTGACGGAGACGTTCGGTGACGGGGACTTCGGTTTTAGGGGACGCGGTTTCGGGTCGTTCGGTTGACGGAGCGTTCGGTTTTACGGTGTCGTTCGGTTAGCGGAGAGTTCGGTTGCGGGGACGTTCTTGACGTACACTTCGGTTGACGATGACTTCGGTTTACGGACGGAGTTTCGGATAACCCGGGAAACCAGGAACAGCTGTTCAATGCGGCGCTGTTTGATGCGGTGCGTGCACGTAATTAGTAGGTGAATCAATACACCTCCCCCGCATCCCGCACTACACAACATGGGCCACCCGGCCCCCCCCGCATTCCTCTGCTTTAAGCACGGGCAAGCAAACAATATCACGCTTAACTTGTAACTTCCATCGCGTTGGCCCATCAAAATGTCCCATCCAAAAAAAAATATGTATTCTGGGGATTAAAAAGGTTTTAAATATTTTCCCCCGTGTACCCTTATCGAAACCACTTGCTTTTAACGTTACACTTCAATTTGTTTAAATTGTAGCGTTCAAAGCAATTGATTGAGCCATGCGATGTTGATGAAACGAAATACTGAACCCAAACAAAACATTTTTTCTTGTTTCTTTTTTTTCAGATTCCAAAACCCCCTGTGAAAGAAAATGCAAAACTATATTTCCCTGGTAAAATCTAGAGTTACGGATCATTTCATGACACGCCAAATTACCCTTTACAGCCCTTTGGGGGAAAAATGTGAAAAGTTTTTAAGTTTATTTAATTAATAATATTGTATATCTTGTCCTTTTTTTATGTTCTATCTATCTTTTTAGCCTCTATTGGGTTAAACCTCTCTACATCTTTCCCTTTACATTTATTTTTACTAATTGTAAGGTTATTTTAAATTACTTATCACCTACTTGCTGGGTTCCATTTCTATTTTGCTATCTAGAATTAATAATCTTTGTTTTCCCAATTGACACTCCAAAACGAGCAAGGCCAATTTTTTTTTGGGGCGAGATATCAGCAGCGATTTGCCCTTTATAAAAAATTAAAAAAATAGTTACTTTAAAATCAAAAAAGTAAACAGGGGAACTTGTTGGCGATGTTTTTTTATTACTTATAATACATTAACTGGCAAATCATAGTTCTGGATCATTTTGGGTTCTTTAAAAGTAAAGATTCTTTTTTTATCAGGAAAATTACGCCAAAAACCTCTCTGACACTTAACCTGGGGGGTGAAAAAGCAAGGGCAACGGGCGCTTGCAAGAACGGACGCCAGCGGGCACCCATCCAAGCGAGGCCACGCTCGATGTTGCTTGTCGATTATCTTTTCATAAAACCCTTTATCCGACACTGGGCCATTGGGCCCTTCTTGGCTTCTTTAATACAACAATAGCAAGGAAGAACCAAGCTATTCCAAGAGGGTCTTGGGGAGGGCGCGGTCACTTCCTAAAATTTATATTCATATTATTATTTCACAAGTGGTAATCTTCAACTAACTTCTCTTGTAACATATAATCCGGCACAGTGAAATTAAAATTAAATTGCACACAACGTTTCGAGAAAATGATATCTCTTCTCTTTATAGGTGTCAAATCACCCATCTTAAACATTGACACTTATCTCCACAAATATACAGTAAGCTTTAAAAAAATTGGAAAAATATTTATTCCATAATAAGATTAAAAGGTCGTTAATCAAATTCATTTTGATTAATAAATTTGACTGTTGATTTGTAAACCACCACAGCGCACACCGTTAAAAAACTAAAAATAAAAAATTCATACGGAATCACAGGTCATTTTTTTGAACAACACCATGTTGCCATGTAAACCCCAAAAAAACAATAATTTAATTTGTTGCAAAATTAATTTTTGTTTCAGTAAACATAAATCATGAAACCAACTTTTTTAACAGGACCACTAATATAATTAACTGTAAAGTATTAATTTAAAAAAAATTTGTATATAACTAAAAAAATAGTATTACGTCGCTTTTTTTATGTACTTCAACAAATTAATATAGTTTTTTTAATTAAAAATTTCCATTTTAAAGAAGGTTATCTCCGGAAAAGCAGGGAATTGTAACGAGGAACTTGCCTTAAGGGGGTGTTCCCAAACGATTGGTGCGGGGAAAATAAGTATTTGCTTTAAATTTAAGCCTTCAAGGGAAGACCAAACTCTGAAGGCCAA
>NW_025790294.1:0-4621 GCF_021130785.1 Homalodisca vitripennis
TATTTTTCACCATTTCTTGAAATTCTTCGACTAAACTTTAATTTTTAGTCGCATAATTGATAGATTTTGTAAATTAAGATAAATTTTTGTATAAATTTGTTAAAATGTATTGTTTAAAAAAAGGCCATGTAAAAAGGATAAAACTTCAACATCAAAATATTTTCTGCAGGTTTTTCGTTAAGCGGTTTATCTATTGCCCATGATTCAGACTTAGTTTTATTGTTCAAAAAGATAACCTTAGGGCGATTGAATGTTTTTTTTTCAAAATTTAAATTAGATTTGTCTTTCTTTTCAACTTTGAAATTTTTCTTTAAATCTCTTAATTTTTCTATGCTATACATATTTTATATAAATTATGCTTTTTATTATACATTTTTTAAAAAATTTTACATGAGATTTTAGCGAACCCTTTACGCAACACATGGTGAATTACTCATAGCTCGTATTCGAGTTAATAAAGTTGTAAATATGTCTCACATATTCACTAACGATGGTTAGTAGGGGACTGGTGGCTACTACTATGTGTTTGGTGATACTGCGTAGATTACACTTTTAACAGCTTAATACCCAAAATTTTAAATATTATATTACCGAATGTAATATGTTTTGTATAAACTCCCTATATATCTTTGTCATCTTTCTTTAATACGATGGGTCCGTTATAGATATAAGCCTAACTAATTTTTTTACAATTTTCAATTTTATTGGGAATTTAAATATCTTTAAGAAAAGTTTGCGTGAAAGATCTTTGTATTATACGCGTTGTTTAAAGTTTATTCTTGGCGATGGAAGGATTTTGAAAAGTCCCCAGTGTTCACAACACTCTGGTATGATTTGTTTATTTTAACCTAGTTTGTAATTTGTGTTAGGTCAGTTAAATACCTGAAGAAGAGGTCAGATTGCAGATCTTGAAATGTAGTGTTACTGATTTTTTTGTTTTAATGAACGATGGCAAATTTCCGGAAAAACCCTGTTTCCTTAATACTCGTTGATTTTTATATAATTTACTGCGAATATAGTAGTCGTCTGGATATGACCATTTTTTAACTGAACTGGCATGGGTTCCTTATACAAACATATATCATGATGTGTTATAATCTAGATTGGAATACTCAGGTTTGGATCATAATTATGGTAATCCTGAGTATACGGTATACATAAAAATTTTGTATTTTCTAATGGACGTATTTGATGTAATTAGCATGACTAATATTCCGCTTAAAACAAACTACCCAAACATTTCTTGTTTTCTCAAATACACAAACAAATAACATCACTCATCCTTTGGTTCGTGAATTCATTTATCAAATTTTTTTAAAAATTGTTAAGTATAAATGGTATCAACTATCCTAATGTTCTTTTTTAACCTTTATCTACCATTCATTGGCCAATTAACTGAACATTCAGGGGGTTGAATTTGTTAAATTTAAATAAACTTTACCCTCAAAATAGATTTCATGTTAATGGTAAGACTGGTTTATCAATAATTTCTTTTTTTAATAACAATCTACGGATTTATCGTATTTTCAAAATTATAAATTAGCCGCATTTAATAATGAAATATAAAAATTATTAGAACTTTAAAATTAAAAAAAGCTATTAAGGATACTTTAATAAAGTCACTGAATGTTAAAAGATACGTCAGTAATGATTTTTGTGACAATATTGTTTGAAAAGTTACTACAATCTTACGCATCTCTGGCATTCACGTGCTCTCTAGACACGACCTTGATAATGATTAAAAAACCTTGCTTTTAGTAAAATTTTTATATTGAACTGAGTAGGAACTTCAAAGGCAACAATACAATGCTTATGAAGGAAACAGGATTTTTCCGGACATTTGCCATCGTTCAGTGAACAAGAAAACGTAACACTACGTTCGAGATCTGCAATCTGATCTCTTCTTCAGTAAAGAAATAACCTAATACATAATTACAAACTAAGTTAAAAAAAAACAAATCTTACTAAAAACGTTGTGGCAAAGCCTAAGTCAGGAATCACAACCTACATGTTGTTCTCAACTTCACTAACACTAAAGACATGCACTTAATACATGTCAAAGATGAAAATTGCACTGTATAATCAAGTGTAGAACCAAACCTTGTTGTGGATCAATGATTTTAAGAATGTTGTGGATTTTTAAATATAAATGTCACGTATGTTAAATCTAAGGTAAGATTTGCTAACTCAATTTTTCATATATCTTTCCTTTTTTTATTAACTATTTTGGGTGAGGACATTCAATTTTTTTAACTCATCAAATAATACTTCCCATTTTACTTCCTCCGTTTTGAAGAGAACAGTATTTGTTGTTTCATGACACTAGTATTATCAGACATTGAGTCGTGGTACATATTTTGTAAAACCTTACAGTAAAAAACACACGTTTGAATTTGATTTTTATACAAACAGACCATAATTTTTTCGGATAGAAAATGAAAACGTTTCGCTGTTTAATAATGAAAAGGCACTGTTCTTGCAAATCCAACTGAGGATTCTGGTTAAAGCAAAGACTGCCCTGCAATGGGTTTCCCCTTTCTGCATACATATTACGCGGTAAGCCCTTTTTGGGCATTAAACCACACTCATAAATATCTCGGTCACCATATCGGCCGCTAATTGGTTGACAAGGATTTAGACCCAGTTTTTGCCGCTTCCTCGGGCATAGCGCCTTAATGCTATCTATATTTTATTACCACAAGCCTCCGAGCGCCGCTTGGCGAGGGCGTCGGGAGTTTATCTTTTTCTCAGATTCCAGTTCTCTTACGTGACATCACAAGAGTAGAGTCAAATGAGGTTAGCGTCTCGGTTCGATAACCTGATTATACAGAGTGTTCACGAGTAGCCCGACAGACTCTAAGGTGGTTTCCTCTCATAACTTTATTAAAAATGTTTATATTAACAATGTCCGGAAACACTTTGTTAGCGAACTACGGCTAGCGAAAGATTTTGCCCGATTTTCTGGGAAAGGACGGAAACAAAGCCCAAACGATGTTTTTATTGCATAAATGTAGGTGTTCGATTTATCGCATTGTATGTAAAATAAACAAAAATATATATTCCAGATTAAAAACCCAACATTCTAAATATCAGACAAAATATGCAATTTTGCCCGGAAAAACATGTTTTTTTAGATTTTAAATACAAACTCAATATTTGGTAATAAACACGCAAATTTTGTCAAAACTTGTAAAATTTTTTGTAAATTCTGAAATTTAATTTTATTAAAATAAGCCATAATAAAGTAAAGTTTTTTTAAATCAACAAATACGAAAAAAATAAGACAAACATCCGATCAATTTAACATAACTTCACCCATAAAACATAGTTCCTTTTTTCCCCCTTTTCCCCAGAAAATGGGGAAATTTTTATAGCAATCTTCGCTTAGTGATTTTGAAATCTAATATATTATTTTTTTGGACAGGATTGGATTTTTTAAAATGAAATTTTTAGGATATATTATAAATTAGCGGTTTGTGACAATATGAATGATTCATAAGGAAATTTGCCTTAATTTTTTTGGAATGATTAAGTCTTGGAAAAAATTGGTAAATTAAAATTTATAATACCTTTAAAAATGATTCTTTCCAACAGACCTGTCAAAAAGGACTTGTAAAAATAGTTTTAATATAATTATTTTTGAGGCGTATTGTTTAATAATTCGTTCTTGGGAAAAATTTGGTTGTGTTAACTATTTAAAAACCCAAACTTTTAGAAATCGGGGAAACCGTTTATTTTATTTAAAATATGTTGATCCATTTGTCCAGTTGAATGCCTAAAACCCTTTAAAGTAAAATTTTACTTTAAAAAAAGGCTCATCCCCAAACAAAACTTCTTTTTGTTTTTTAAAACAAGTCCCTTATGCTTTCTTATATTCTTGTTTTTTACTGATACCCCAAAATGCTCGATTTTTTTTATTCATATAAACGCCTTTTTATGGGACAAAAAGAAACCTCTACCATTTTTAGTTTTTAATTTGTCTTCTTTTAACAAGCCTTCCTAAAGAGGATGGGTGATGGGGGGGGCCCTTTGAAATTTAGGGGTTACCCTTTATTCCCCCCCTTTTGGAAAAAAAATCCCAAAAGGGCATTAAAAAAACACATTTTTTGTTGGTGTTTTTGTGTGCTGAATTTGGTTTTTTAGAGAATGCCGTTCCAGGGGGTATCAGCCGTTTTCCACGCTTTTCCAACCCTGTATACTGTGTACACACAAACTATTTGTTGTACTTTTGAAAAGACGAAATATGATACTTAGTTATTAAATTAAAGATGAGATAAAAACTTCTGAGACCCGTAAAAACGCGAGATAATAACTAAATTTTTACGAGTGTTAATGGATTGTATTAATTTTATTCTATATAGCAATTTTGCATTTATGGTTTTGAATGATTTTGACATTCATACTAGTGTAAAAAAGTTTTTAGACATTGATTTCATGAATAATGGAAATTTTTCGAATTTTTTGTACTGATGCAATTTCTGTAATTTGCATAAAAAAAGCAAAAAACCTAGTTATATTCTAATACTATCGTTGGGGTTTTTGAAAAATTCCCAGTCTCAATGATGGGGTGGATTTATTCGGATACATAGCTTCCGGGTGCTCGGAGTGTATTTTTTATTGC
>NW_025790295.1:0-5249 GCF_021130785.1 Homalodisca vitripennis
TAAAAAATTGAAACCCGTTATAAAAGATGCATAAAAGGATAAGATGAAAAAAAATAAATAAAAAGCTGGGGACTATTATATATATATATATATTTTTTTATATAAAATATATATATATACGGGGTTTGTACATAAAGTCCTGCACGGGTAAAAATATTTTCTGAACGATAACAGATAAATAAACAAGATTTGGTACATCAATACTACCCCTAAAAATAACTTTTTGGGGAAAACTTTTCAGTTTTCTGTAATATCATGGGGACGTCCCGCAAGGAGTCGGGAAGGAAATTTTAAAATGGGGAGCATGGTCAAAAAGCAGTATTTTTTGGGTTTTGCATTTTTTGTTTTTATGGGGTTATGGCTATAATAAAATGTAACCAAGAAAAACCCTTTAAACAGCCGCCTTTTTGGTACTGGATCAACTTTTTGAGTGCGGTTTGCGGCATTAAATTTGGGGCTAGATAACCCCTTTAAAAAATGATGTCCATATTGACCTATGCTCCTTTTTAAAGATTTCCTTCTGACCCCTTTTGGGACGTCCCCAGGGATATTACAGAAAACTGATATTTCCCTTTCCAAAAAGTTGATTTTTGGGTTTTTTGTAGTATTGATGTACCAAATCTTGTTTATTTATTTTTTTATCGTTCAAAAAAATATTTTACCCGTGCAGGACTTTATGTCCCCTGTATTTTATACAGGGTGATTCATGAAGTTCTCCCCCCACTTCTCCAGCACATTGTATTTGAAAAAAATTAAATGAAAAAATGTTATATAAACATGGGTTTCCAAAAAACGCTTCGTTAGGAGTTACGCTAGCGAAAGATTTCGCCCTGAATTCCGGGGTTAAAGAGTAAAAAAAACCCATACTGAATTTTTTGGAAAGGTTAATTAAGAAAGGGAAAAATATCGTGGATTCTTATGTATTTTTACCTGATAAAGCTAAAAAAAATAGGCTAAAAAACTGTACCTGTAGTAGTTTTTGGGGGTTTTAAAGGGGTTTTAAATGCAAAAAATTGGGGCACGAAACAATTTTTTTTTAATTTTTGATGTACAATAACTTTTTTAAAATTTGGGTTTAATAAAAACTTTAAAATCAAAAAAACTTTAAAATTGTAGAGAATTTAATTCTGAGAAAATTGTTTACAATCAAAGTCTAAAATAAAACAGAAATAAGTACCAAAAAATCGATTTTTTTTTCAGTTAATACATTACTAGCTTTTAAAGAAATCCCGTACGGTATTTATTTTAAAAATAAAAAAAAAACAAAATGTTTGTTCCTTAATGATGAGATAAATTGGGGGAAAACAAGATTAACTGTTAAATAAATTTGTTTGAAAATAAAAATATCATGTTTTATTACTTTGGTAATTTTTTTTTAAAAAATTTACATCAAATGTTCGAAAATAAATGAAGCAAACATTTTCCCATTATTGTTTACTAATCATCGAAATGCAGTTTTTTGTTTTATTAATTTTAAGTTGGTAACGCACGAAAAAACGCTGATTTTAAAAAATGGTATTCTGTACTGTTACGTTTTGAACTGTGTAAATTTGTGGTGTTTTGCAAGCTACGAAAGGGGATCGGGTTCTGTGAATCGTGTTATTAAATGCAATTTTTCTGTGAGTTTTAATTCGATTGTTTTTTCAGCGAAAAAATGCCTTACTTATTTAATCAGAGGAAAACGCTGATATCGTTTTTATTTTGGGTTACTGTAATGGTAATGCTAGAGCGCTGTAGAAAAATATGAACTACGTTACCCTAATAGGAGGATTCCCGATACCAAAACAATTTCAGGAACTTTTGTACTCTTCGGGAAAAAAGGATCACTACCCAAATACTAGAAAACCCAAATTTTGAAAAGAGTGTCAAAAATTGATGATGATATTGTTATTAATGCTGTTCATCGCAGTCTAGGTGTAAGTACACGAGTATTTCTAGGCGGATAGGATTTTTTGCAGTCAACGGTGTGGAGGTCACTTAATCCCAAACAAATTTTATTTCCCTTTCATAAACAAAAAAGGGTTTAAATCTACAGCTAGGGGTGGTTTTCCCCTTCGCTTGGAGTTTTTTCAACTTTTTGGGAAAATTTTTAAAAATTTAACTCTACAAGCGTATTTTGTTTACGAATGAGGCACAATTCATCGGGATGGTTTTCAATAATTGCCCCAATGAACATCATAGGCAGAAGAAAATTTCCCCATGAGGTAGTGGGGGAAAAGAATTTCAATACCGATTTTGCGTCAATGTTTGGGGGTGGCCTTTTGCACAATCGGCTGATTGGACCTTTCATATTACCTGGACGCCCAAATGCTTTAGTTCTATTTGCATTTCCTTCAAGAAGAGTTGCCGCAGTGGGTTTGAGAAAGTTCCTTTACATTCAGACAAAAATTTTTACTTCCAGCATGACGGAACCCCCCCCACTTTTCACGTGCTGTTTCTGCTTACTTAAATTTTATCAATTTCCCGGACACTGGGATTGGTCGTGGGGGGGCCTCACCCTTGGCCACCAAGGGTCACCAGATCTATCTCCATTGGATTATTTCCATCTGGGGATGGTGAAAGACCCTTGTATTTCAAACAAAAATGAAATTTTCTGATGAATTAATTGCCCGTATTATGGGGTTCGGCTGTGCAGATTCAGGGAAGTTTCCCCCAAAAATTAAGAAACGCAACAAAAGCAATACACAAACGTGCCCGCAAAAAAGTTTGATAAAAAGGGTGGGGGGCCCCATTTTCGAAAAATCTATTATAAAAAGGTGCGTTTCGGTTGGCCCCCAAACCCGATTAATTTTTCTTTAAAAATAGTAATGTTTTTTACTGAATAAAATCGATTTTTTGGGACCCTTTTTTCTGTTTTATTTTAGACTTTGAAATTTTTTCAATTTTTTTCAAAAATTAAATTTTTACAAAATTTAAAGTTTTTTTGATTTTATGTATTTATTACCAATTTAAAAAAGTTATTGTAAATCAAACTTAAAAAAACTTGTCCGCTGGGAGAATATTAATCAATATTAATATATTTTTTGTGTTTAATGAATTGAAATGCAATATACAAAAAATTAAAAGAAAAACTATTCTGCACATAATAAACAAAAAAGGAGTCAGAAAACCATAAATATGAAAATCGAAAACTCTACCCCAAATAATTTCTTTATATTTTAAAACTTTTTTTTTGTCGGTAGCTTACACCCGGGAGAAATACCTCCACCCTGGCTGTCTAGATTACATAAAATATTTATACCACGTAGGGGGTTCCTTACAGTTTTATGTTTTAGCTAAAAACATTTTAAATGGGATGGAATACGTGTTTCCAAAAACGCGAATATTTATTTTAAGCACATGCTTTTGAAAATTAAAATATATGGCTAAATTTTTTATGTTTCTTTTACCTATTTCACATTTTAATTTCGAATGAATGACTTACCCTTTAAGTTTTAATTTAATTTTTGCTATGTCAATCCTTCAAAAATTATTGGTGAAACAAAAAAAGTAAAATCAAGTTTTTTAAAATTATTTTTTTCAAAAAACCTGTTTCGAAATCCTTTTAACTCAAATAGTTTTGATTGTGTTTTAGGCTTGATTTTGACTTTAATTTTTAATGCGTAAATTTTTATATGGTGATTTGTGAAGCCTATCATTCGAGGGGGGTTTTCAAATTTATTTTCTGTCCGCCGCCGATATCTCGAAAGAAACAAACCAACACTTGAAATTTTGCATGAAGCTTCATTTCTATGTAGACAACATGAGTAAAAAAAAATTGCTTATTGCTTCCAAAGGTTTTGGAAAGCGTGAGCTAATATTTTGCTTTTGGTCTTATGGGTAACCATGATGGAAAAAAGAAAATACTAGAACAAATTTTTTTTTTTAAAACGGTTTAGTACAAACTTTTAATTTTAATATCCCCTTATAATGGAAAATGCACTTACTTAAAAGACATTCAGAAAAAAATGTTAAAAAATAGAGTGGAAAGTCAACCCCCTAAAAGAGGTGACAATATTTCATTGTATCGCATTTTGCCCTGTTTGCCCCTCCCTACTAACCGAACTTATTTTTTAAACCCCGTTCAATGAAAATGTGAAATTTAAAATCTTATGTATCAGACTTTTTTTTTTTTATTAATTCATTTCTAAATAGACAAGAATGAGTTGTAGATCGGGATGGAGTTGGACTGATGAGCGTCATTGAATTTTTCACTTAGAAGACTGACACAATTTCTGTTTTTGTTCCCCAAAAGACGACATATTTCTGTATGAAGTACTTGCGGGCCCGGCGCGCCCTTTTTGCGCATTTCAAAATTTTTTTTTTCAAAAAAATTGCCCCCCCGGGTTCGCAGCAATTTCCCGTTGAAAACAGTACACTATATTCACTTATTCTTTTTCTATCACATTCTAAACATTTGTGAGATAATTGATAGTCGTTCCATCGTGAGCCCCTTTTGGGGTATTATGAAGGTATTTTTTTACCATATTCCTGCCTCTATTTCTAGCTTTACCCCCCCGGCTTCGCCCGCAAATCTTTGAACCCAAGTCCCTTTTACTCTTAGTAATTTTTTTTTTTTTTTTTTCTATAATAAATTTTAGATTTAAAATTAGTTATTTTTTCCGATGCCACGATTGAGCTTGCTTTGTTGTCTCGATCGAGAGAATATGTACACCGGAGTTTTGAGAACCATACTTCTGTCAAAAAAAACAACTAAGGTTGATTTTATAACATTTTTTTATTTGTAGCCAACGTAAGATAGTAATTATGATATCTGCATTGCTCTTCGATCAAGCATGAGCAGGTTTATATTAAAATAATATTGAGTTAAAGGGGGAATTTTTACGTCAAATTTAATTGTATTATCTGGATAGTAAAGTCTATGTTTAAAAAAGTGATTGCAGAAACAGTTTAAACAAAATTTGTTTTGTTTCTCTTAAGCTTACTCTATGCTTTTAAAAAAATATAAGTGAATATATTTTTTACCAAAGGGGAAAAAATGATTAAAAATTTTAAAAAAAAAACGTTAACATTGTTTTCTGCAATGCATTTTCTTATGGGTATTTCTGTAAACCAGTGGGGCGGAACCGAACGGAAAGGGATTTGGGGATAGCTTATAAAAACCCTTTTCCGTGGAAAAATACATATACGACAAATTTTCATCATGATTCGGTCCAATAGTTCACGTTCCATAAAGGACAAACATACAAAAACATTCATTTTTATATATATAGATATCTGTCCGCTGAACGTTTTGAGAAAAATGAGCC
>NW_025790296.1:0-2987 GCF_021130785.1 Homalodisca vitripennis
GTTACTATAGTTCTGAGATTTTAAAGCGTTTTATAAAAAAAGTACAATGTGCTAAATGATAAATATTTTAAAGAATATTTGTTCTAAAACCTTTGTTTTTAGTTTGATATCTTTTATTGTTTTATAATTGTTTATTTTGCTGAGATTTAGAAAGGTTTAAATAATAAATCAATTACTAAAATTAAAAAATAATTTTCCAAAATTATTTTTCTAGGAAACCCTTATGTTTGTTAGTTTCGATATTTTATTTTATTTATTTGTTTAATTTTGTGAGATTTGTAAAGGTTTATAAAAATAAAAAGTGCTAAATAAAAATAATTTTCCAAAAATATTTGTTTCCTAGGAAACCCTTTAAGTTTGTTGTTCATATTTTGATTTAAAACATTTTATATTGTTTGAGTTAGAGAGGCTTTTTATAATGACATGTGTAATAAAAATAATTTTCAAAGAATTAATTGTTTCTAGGAAACCTTAATGTTTTGTTAGTTTCGTATCTTTGATTTTATTATATAGTGTTATATTGTTTCAGTTAGTAGAAGGCTTAATATACATAATGTACAATGTGCTAAATAATAAATAATTTCCAAATAATTACGTTTCTAGAAACCACTTATGTTTGTTAGTTTCTTCTTTTATTTTATTTATATGTTTTTTACTATTGTTTGCTAGATTTAATGTTTTGTTAGTTTCGATATCTTTTGATTTTTATTAAATATTTGTATGTTACTATTAGGTGCTGAGATTTAGTAGAAGGGGTTGTAATTTGACATATATAGTACAATGTGACTAAAATTAAAAAAAATAATTTTCCAAAAATAATTTACGTTTCCTAGGAAACCACTTAATGTTTTGTTAGTTTCGATATCTTTTGAATTGTATTAATTATAGTGTGTTACTATTAGATTGCTGAGATTTTTGTAGAAGGCGTTTAATTGTATAATAAATGTACAATGTGGGCTAAAATGAATAAAATAATTTTCCAAAGAATAAAATTTTCGTTTCCTAGGAAACCACTTAATGTTTTGTTAGTTTCGATATCTTTGATTTTATTTACATAGTATGTTACTATTTGTTTGCTGAGATTTAGTAGAAGGCTTTGTAAATATGACATATATAGTACAATGTGACTAAAATTAAATAAAATAATTTTCCAAAAATTAATTTACGTTTCCTAGGAAACCACTTAATGTTTTGTTAGTTTCGATATCTTTTGATTTGTATTAATATGGTGTTACTTTAGTTTTCTGAGATTTAGTAAAAGGCTTTAATATACATAAATGTACAAAAGTAGTTAAACTAAATTAAAATAATTTTCCCAAAGAATAATTTACGTTTCCTAGGGAAACCCTTAATGTTTTGTTAGTTGATATCTTTGATTTGTATTTACTTAGTTTGTTTCTATTAGTTTGCTGAGATTTTGTAGAAGGCTTTTAAATGACATAAAAAAGTACAAAGTGACTAAAATTAAAAAATAATTTTCCAAAAAAAATTTTTCGTTTTAGGAAACCCCTTAATTTTTTTACTTTTGTTTCTTTTGATTTGTATTAAAATATAGGTGTTTTCTATTGTTTGCTGGTTTGTAGAAGGGGTTTAATATACAAAATGTACAATGTAGCTTAAACTTAATAAAATAATTTTCCAAAGAATAATTTTGTTTCCTAGGGAAAAAATTAAGTTTTGTTAGTTTCGATATCTTTGATTTGTATTTACTATAGTAGTTACTATTTTGTTTGCTGAGTTTTTGTAGAAGGCTTTTAATATGCATAAATAGTACAATGTGACAAAAATTTAAATAAAATAATTTTCCAAAAAAAATTTACGTTTTTAGGAAACCCCTTAAGTTTTGTTACTTTAGTTTCTTTTGATTTGTATTAAAATATAGTGTGTTACTATTAGTTTGCTGAGATTTTTGAGAAGGCGTTTAATATACATAAAAGTACAATGTGACTAAAAATGAATAAAATTTTTTTTAAAGAATAATTTTTCGTTTCCTAGGAAACCACCTAATGTTTTTTTAGTTTCGATTCTTTTATTGGTATTAACTTAGTGTGTTATATTTGGGTAGCTGAGATTTGTGAAAAGGGGTTTTTAAGTATCATTAAGTACAATGTGGCTTTAAAAATAATAAAATAATTTTCCAAAGAATAATTTTCGTTTCCTAGGAAACCCCTTAATGTTTTGTTTGTTTCGATATCTTTTAATTTGTATTTAATTTGTGTGTTTTTCTATTAGATTGCTGAGATTTAGTAGAAGGCGTTAATGTATAAAAAAAATTTTCAATGTACTAAAATTAAATAAAAAATTATCAAAGAAAAAATTTCGTTTCCTGGGGCCCTTAATGTTTTGTTAGTTTTTGATATCTTTTGATTTGTATTTACAATAGTTTGTTACTATTCAATTGCTGAGATTTAGTTAAGGCTTTAATTGACATAAATAGTACAAAGTGACTAAAAATTAAAATAAAATAATTTTCCCAAAAAAAATTTACGTTTTAGGAAACCATTTAAAGTTTTGTTAGTTTTCGATATCTTTTGATTTTTTATTTAACTATAGTGTTTACTATTAGTTTGTGAGATTTTTGTAGAAGGGGTTTAATTACAAAATAGTACAATGTGGTTAAAAAATGAAAAAAATAATTTTCCAAAGATTAAATTTACGTTTCCAGGAAACCACTTAATGTTTGTTTGTTTCGATATACTTTGATTTTTATTTCTATAGTATGTTCTATTTTTTGCTGGATTTAGTAGAAAATTGTAATATGAATATATAGTACAATGTGACTAAAAATTAAATAAAAAAATTTTCCCCAAAAATTAATTTACGTTTTCCCATAAAACCACTTAATGTTTTGTTAGTTTCGATTCTTTTGATTTGTATTTAATATAGTGGTTACTATTAGATTGCTGAATTTAGTAAAAGGCGTTAATGTAAATAAAAATAAAGTACTAAAAATTTAATAAAATAATTTTTTCAAAGATTAATTTACG
>NW_025790297.1:0-5673 GCF_021130785.1 Homalodisca vitripennis
TTTTTGTTTTTTAAAAATGAAAAGATTCTTATCTTCAAATAAAACTGAACAAGGAAGTAAACAAAGTAGTGATTCCGCGTCGACTCTGCAAAGAGCGATGCCGAGGCAGCTGAGGGAAGCCGTAAACCAAAATACACAAATTATGACGAAAAGTATTTACATTTTGGCTTTTCTTGTATTGAAATTAATAATGAAGAGTGCCCGCAATGTGTTGTTTGCATAAAGGTTTTATCAGTCGAATCTATGTGCCTAGTAAACTAAAACGGCATTTAGAAACTGTCCACTCAAATTGATAGGGAAACCAAGAGAGTCTTTAAAAGAAAGGAAACTGAGGCAGTAAAACAAAAGGCTTCTTTTTCTAAACATTCCAAAGCTAACAGAGATGCACTTTTAGCTTCATTCAAAGTGGCATATCACATTGCAAATGCAAAAAGCCTCACACAAATGCGGAAGAGTTTATTTGACCAGCTGCCGTTGACATGGCTAAGATAATGATTGGCGAGGATGCAGGGAAGCAGCTTCTTAAAATTCCTCTGTCAAAAAATTACAATAAGCAGGAGGATTGATGACATATCTGAGGACATTAACAACCAGCTTATAAATAGATTGGGGAGGTAAAGAGTTCGGAATTCAATTAGCGAGGCTACTGACAGTCACAAAGACGCTAATTTAATTTGCTACGTTAGGTATGTGCATGAAGACCACTTGATAGAAGATTTGTTGTTTTGTAAGGAAATTAAAGGACGCCCCTTTCTGGTAAAGAGTTGTTTGATATTGTTAACAATTTTATGGCGGAGAGTGATATTAACTGGGAAGACTGTGTTGGGGTGTGTACTGATGGAGGCGGTCAATGTCAGGCCACTACCAAGGACTGCAATCTCGCATTCGGGAAAGAGCCCCAAACGCTGTTTGGACACACTGTATTATACCCCGAGAAGCACTGGCAGCAGCAAAGTTCAGTTCAGAGTTAAGTGCAGTTATAAAAACCGTGATCCAAGTAATAAATTTTATAAAAAACAAGCCCAATGAAAGCCGGTTTTTTCTAAACTATGTGATGACACAGGCGCTCAACACTCGTCGCTTTTGTCTATAGCAGTGCTCGATGGCTATCTCTGGGCAATTCTCTGCTAAGAGTGTTTGAGTGAGGCAAGAAATCCAAATTTTTCTGAGTGAAGACAATAATGCATTTGCTGATATGTTTATTGATGAAGGTTTTCTCCTTAAACTGGCGTTCCTGACAGATATTTTTGATCGTTTGAACATTCTTAACAAGTCTTTGCAGGGGAACTATACGGATATTTTTCAATTGACCAGTAAAGTTGAAGCATTCAAGAAGAAACTTATGCTCTGGGAAACATGTTTCAAGAATGGAGATTGTTCCAATGTTTTCAACTTTGAATCAGTTTCTTAAAGAAAACGATCTTACTCTGAAAGAAGAAATGAAAACAATGTTGACTCAGCACTTGTCTAGAGTACAAAGTTATTTAGAAGACTCCCTGCCAAAAGATGAAATCAAAGCGCAGCAGTGGGTAAACGACCCTTTTCAAACTGAAATGCCTGAAAACTTCAGCAATGAAGAAGCAGAACAGCTAATTGACATTTCAACGGACTTGTCATTGAAATCAAAATTTCAGCCCCAATCCTTGTTTGAGTTTTGGAATGGTATTTCCACTGTTGAGCAAAAAGGTTTTGCGAGTGTGGTTTTACCGCTGTTGCAGTGATAAAGTCCAAGTATAGAGCAAAGCTTAACATTGAAAAGGAAATTCGGGTTGCTATATCAAAATTTACACCCAGGTACAATGAGCTTATAAAAGACAAACAAGCGCATCCGTCCCATTGAAACAGAAACTTATGGACTTTGTTATTTATGTATAATATTTTTTCAAGTTAGCATTTATTTCTATTATAGAATTTTCTTATAAAGGGAGTCGTGTTTTTCTTATGGTTGTTTTAAGTTGTTATTATTAAAAATTTTTTTCAATAATCAAGTACAATTTCCCAAATTTTGTGTGTTCAATGATGTTTTTTACCCTTGTAAGAACAAGGTAAACCTGGTGTGTTGTTAAAAAAGTAAAACAATCTAATTAACAATGTACGTAAGCATAATAAAAAAATAACTATTAAATTTTTATACAAAAAATTTTATTATTGTAATGTAAGTGCAATGCAAAACGGATAAATTATACTAGGTGCGCCGCAAAGCCATGTCTGTACTCAAAGGGAGCCGTGGGCGAAAAAAGTTTGGGTACCTCTGATGTATACAATAAAATATAAACAAATATAAGAATGAAGGTTATTAAAAAACATTGGAAACAACAAAAACATATGGTATCAAAATAAGAAAATTAAAAATGTAACCTTTCCTAAACACAGTGATAGATAAAATGTTTGAAAAATAAATTTAAATTAGCTGTGTCTCAAATTTAATCCAACTGGTGATTTTGATTGAAGAGCCATTATGTTTGCTTGTTCATATCTTCTTAGTAATAATTTTGTGTATTCTTTATTGTCATAATTTTGAAATTCTTGATGCCAATTAGAGAGAAACAATTTTCAAAGGTTTTATTGTGTTGGACAGCGTGTGCAGATAGGGGTCTAAGTAAATTTTGATGTCGAACATCGGCACGATGATTGTTCATCCTCAGCCCAAGTGACGTAGATGTTTCTCCAATGTAGTATTTAGGGCAATGTTGGCAGGGGTAATTTGTAGGCTACATTTTCACTGTTCATGTGATATCTTCTGCAATAGAATATTTTTTGTGCGTAACGCAGCTTTTGTAACAGTTTGTAGATTGCTCATATTGCATATTCCACAGCGTGGTTTATTGCATGGATGGCATTTGTGTTTGAAATTTTTACTGTTGTCTTTATCTTTAATATATTTTGGATGAACTAATAGATTTTTCAAATTTGGTGGTCTTTTGAAAATAATTCTAGGTCTATTAAAAAGATCCTTTGTTTCTGGAGATTGTTTCAATATTTTGTAGGCGGTCTTCATAATTCCATTTACTTTGTGTTAAACCCGGGTGGTTATGAGTTACAAATTTGGCATCTTTTTCCAAAACACTTAAAACATGGTTTGTGTT
Source organism: Homalodisca vitripennis (assembly GCF_021130785.1). Lineage (NCBI taxonomy): Eukaryota > Metazoa > Arthropoda > Insecta > Hemiptera > Cicadellidae > Homalodisca > Homalodisca vitripennis. Next base: position 3,087 of record NW_025790297.1, read on the forward strand.
TTTAGGCTTAGCTATTTCACTGTTAATCAAATTTTTCAGGGTATCTCTGTTGATTAATGAATTTGATAATGTTGTTACATAATTTTGGAAGTCAGTGTCATCTGTACATAGATTCTTATCTCTTAGAGCAAGACCCTTGGGTATAGATTTCTTTACATACTGTGGATGGCAGCTATCATAATGTAAATATTGCATACTATTTGTGTCCTTGACATGAATTTTAGTTTTAAAACGACCGCTGTTTAAAAAAACGTCTTACATCAAGGAAGGTCACATAATTTGGCGATGTTTTCCAGGTGAAATTTAGTGATGAAAAATCGTTTAATTCTTCTAGGAATTGTTTCAATGTTCCATTCCATTATTCCAAACAAGAAATATATCATCAATATAACGAAACCAAGCCAAGGGTTGAAATTGTTGGGTTGATAAAAAGTTTTTCTCGAGTAACCCCATAAAAAGATTGGCGTATGAAGGAGCCATTTTGTCCCCATCGCTGTGCCCTTTATTTGAAGAAAGTTTTTGTCTAGAAACTTAAAATTGTTCATAGTCAAGATCAAAAGTAATTAAATGAGTGATAAAATTAGAAAATGGATATCAAAAAGAGGCAAAACCAGCAATGAACAAAAAACACTATTATCTAAATAATTACAATGACCATAAATAAACCAGTTTAAATTGTTTTTCTTTGATCTGGGGAAGAAGGGAAACGTAACATTAGCGTCGGAAATATAATTCACACGAACCAGAACTCTTTATACAGGTTTATATATATACTAGCTGACCCGACAAACATTGTTTTGCCATATAAATACTTAGTATGTGCGAATGTGGTGTATGAGTGGAAGAAGCATGTATATGATGATGGAATATAAAAATTTCAAAACATTAAACATTATATTTTCTTATTTAATATAATTTATTCTGTATAGATAATTATCATATACGATACATATGATAATATTACTAATTACAACATCAATCCCTTAACACAATGGATTCTACAATATTGTTAGCTAGCTAATCTTTAGCTAACACAAACTGAATGGTTTACCCACTTGAAAGCGTGCCACATATAATTGCCTGTGTGAAAAGCAATACTTCTACACGGATGCTTTTCTACAACCTACGGTGCAAACCTATATATTTTTCCACTTTACCCACTTCTAATTTTATCACTCATTTAATTACTATGATCTTGACTATGAACAATTTTAAGTTTCTAGACAAAAACTTTCTTCAAATAAAGGGCACAGCGATGGGGACAAAAATGGCTCCTTCATACGCCAATCTTTTTATGGGTTACTCGAGAAAAACTTTTTATCAACCCAACAATTTCAACCCTTGGCTTGGTTTCGTTATATTGATGATAATTTCTTGTTTGGAATAATGGAATGGAACATTTGAAACAATTCCTAGAAGAATTAAACGATTTATATATATATATATATATTATATATATATATATAAATATATATTATATATATATCCACCAAATTTCTAAACAGTGAACATAATATTATAAACCATTAAGGGATATCAACATTTCATTTCAAGGTTACCCATGTCATTCATATCAAAAATTTTCTGGGGGGATCCCCCACATGTTCTGGGGAGTGTCTCCGGACTCCCGTTTGTCCTCCCAAAGTTTTTAATGCTGACGACGCGGATGTTACAATGAATAAATGTTTGTAACAGAGTTGGTTGTTCTGTTTTGATTTTTTAGATATAAAGTTAAATAATTAAGTGAGTAATTGAATCCTTTACATTTATCCTATTAAGTCATTATAATATATATTAGTCTATAAAATTGTCTAATATTCCTTGTCCGACAAGCAAATGGGAGCACAGGGGATGAGATGTCCCCCGTCACTCTGGGCCCCAGAAGGCAGTAAGGTGGCTCGGTTACTCCTGTTGTCAGCTTGGCCACCATCGGCAGTGTTGGTAACGTCTACATGATTAGCGCTGTCATTGTTGAAGACCATCTGAAAAAAACAGGTACTGAAGACAGCCTACTTTTCTAACAACTTTACCATATAAGCTATCACTAAACAAAAATAGGATACAATAGAATATTTATTTATTTTGTTGACAACATTAATTTTGTTTACAGTGTGTCAGATGTTAAAAATGAAAGATTTGATATTCACTTCTTCTCTTTCACATACAAGCTCTCTCACTCTCCCACATGACTTAATCACTGTGTTTGAGTTAAATTTCATTTTCTCAATTGCTCTGAGAGAAACTCTCCCACAGAATTGACTTTTGGTACCAAGAGGTACTTCAATTAGACATTTTAGTTATAGGATCGCACGCACTTGTTGCCAGGATTCAGGAAGACTATTGACAAAAATGCACCATCTGCCTCCAAAGGTGTTCCTTACAAACTTCTGTCACAGCTCTATTCAGTTGTTATACATGAGTTTTGCTTAAAAAAAAAAGACAGTATATTACTTCCTTGTGTAAAGGTTACATTTGGACATGTGTTGTGATAAAATGTTGTTGATTCGAGTATATAGAGGGATCTCAATAGCCCTAATTAAATAAAACTTGTTTGTTCTATGCTCTAGAACACAATTTCAATTTATTT
>NW_025790298.1:0-3987 GCF_021130785.1 Homalodisca vitripennis
CTGCTGGCCAGCTTGGACCGTTGGTTGTAGGGTAGTGGCGTGATGTGACGTCACAGGAGAGCAGCCTATGAGCATTCTTTATTCTTTTAGACCACATCGTATGTTACATCGCCTGACAATACATACTGCCAACATCACTGGTGCAGACATTAAATATCACTATGGATACCTACCAACTTAGTACTTCTCACACTAAATACACTACAATCCTCCCCCTTAAATACATAAGTCCCCTACAATTTTAGAAATTTATCAATTACAATTTGTTTTAAAATTCTCCAATTTTAAATCAATTACAATGAATAAGAAAATTGACATTATACTCCTTTATTTTTGTAAGTATAGATTATAGAGAACAAAATACAAACTCAATATAATCATTTAACACAAATCACAAACACTTCAATCAAAACCAATAAATCAGAATATAGCAATTAATAACACATTGAATGAACACAATTAACAAATCGATAATAATAATGCTTAAACAATATTAATTATATACAAGTCACAATTGGGTTGTATTTACAAGTCCATTTTGACTAAAGGTTTACGATCCCTTAGTGGGTATCGTCTAACAGGTGTCATTTGTTTGGGTGAAACGCTGGAACTGTTATTGTTTACATTTGTACGTGGGCTGGGGCTTTGCCCCTGAGCGTTTCTGTTATTGTTATGGTTTTGCGGAGAGGGGGGCAAGGTCGTTGCTAAAAGTACTGGCGACCTTGCGCTCGCTCTGTCCCGCGACTGTATATCGATCGTTTCCTGCGTGTGCTCTGTTGCCACGCTTGCGTCTGGGAGTCTAGGCATTGTTGTCAACATCAGACATTTCCGGACTACACTGTAAACCTACCAACTGGTCGATATGTCGTTTCCACCTCATGCCCGTATTCAGTTCAACTAAATACGTGACTGGTCCTAATCGTGAAACTACCACACCTGGTATCCACTTATTTCTACCTCTGTAATCTCTGGCTATGATTGGTTGTCCAATAGCTAACTGTCTAGTTTTACTACCCCTATAGTACAATCGTTGTTTTTCTTGATTATCTGACATTATTGCTTTAACATTTGGGCGAATTAAATCTAACCTAGACTTTAGCGATCTGCCCAACATTAATTGAGCTGGCGATAGATTGGTAGTAGAATGCACTGTATTTCTGTAAGTGAACAGGAAGTTACTCAAAGCTAATTCTAAATCCTTGGAATTATGAAGAGCTGTTTTCAATTTATTTTTAATAGTTCTGACTGACCGTTCTGCCAAACCATTGGTTTCTGGGTGGTATGGTGGTGAAAACGTGTGTTTGATACCATTTGACATCAAAAATTCTTTAAACTCTTGACTGGTAAAAGGTGGTCCGTTGTCGGACACTATGTGGTCTACAATACCATACCTACTAAATAATTCCCTTAATTTCACAATCGTGTGAACAGCTGCCGTTGAAGCAACGGGCAACACCTCTGGCCACTTAGAGTACGCATCTTTTACCACCAAAAATAACTTGGACTGAAAAGGTCCAAAAAATCAATATGAATTCGAGACCAAACTCGTTCCGGAACATTCCAATGATGCAGGAAAGCCTTGGGCGGTTTTGCTCGTTCCTCCAAACAGGCTGCACAGCTGTTAGCTAGTTGTTCTATGTCCCGGTCGATATTAGGCCACCATACATATGCACGGGCTAATGCCTTCATGCGAACAATACCTATGTGTGAAGTATGCAATTCGTTCAGAATGTTTATTCTGAACCTTTTAGGTATTACCACCCTGTACCCCACATTAGGATTCCTTGCTCCAAGGTTAATTCCGACTGTCTAATTTCAAATGGCTTTAGATCTGGTTCAGTTACAATAGGCCAACCTAATTCTACATAGGATATAACCTTTTTGATTTCACTATCTACCATTGATTCTCTTTTTATGTCTACATAGCTTAATGGTATGTCATTTTCAGCTAAACACTGCAAATAGGTACCTATGACATTAATATTAAGGTCATCATCCGAGATTTCATCTTTAATCTCACTATTTACAGGTAATCTAGATAAACCATCGGCATTGCCATGGTTTTGGGACTTAACATACACAATCTCATATTGGAAACCACTTAAAAACAAAGCGTATCGTTGTAACCTACTGGCTGCGAAAGCAGGTAACCCTTTCTTTGGTCCAAAAATAGCCACTAAAGGCTTATGATCAGTCTTTAACAAAAACTGTGTACCATATAAATATTGACTAAATTTCTTAACACCAAATACAATGCTTAATGCTTCCTTATCTATTTGTGAATAGTTTTTCTCAGCGCTATTTAACACTCTACTTGCGAATGATATAGGTCTTTCTGTACCGTCGTATTGAATCTGACTCAAAACTGATGCAATGCCATATGGACTAGCATCACTGGCTACCACTAGTGTAATGCAGGATCATAATGCGCTAAAACTTCAGCAGAGATTAACTTTTGCTTAATCTCTTGTAGTGCCTTCTTACATGCTAAATTAAATACAAAATCGGTATCCTTTCTTAACAACTGATACATTGGGGTTAAAAATAGTGGATATCCTAGGAATGAAACGTGAATAGTAATTAACAAGACCAAGGAAGGCTTTAAGCTGTGTCACATTTTGAGGTTCAGGTGCCTTGACAATTGCTTCAACCTTACTAGGTGCGGTATGCAACCCTTGTTTACTGATAACAAAACCTAAATATTCTAAACTGTCACAGAAAAATTTACATTTGTTCTTGCTCACTGTGAACCCATTGTCTTCAAGTCTTTGACACACTAGTCTAAGTCTATGCATGTGTTCCTCATTGTTTTTACCTGTTACTAGAATGTCATCTAAAAATACAGTTACCCCCGGGATACCTTGTAATGTTCGTTCTATTATTCTCTGGAATATTCCCGGTGCTGAAACTGATACCAAAACATAGGCGATTGTAAGCATACAATCCTTTGTGTGTGCTAATTGTACAATACGTTTGACTATCTACATCTAGTTTAAGCTGCTGATAAGCTGAAGATAAATCTATTTTAGAGAATTTTTCTCCGTTTTGTAGGCTGGCAAATATTTCTTCAATTTTCGGTAACGGGTGTCGGTCTACCTCCAAGAAAGGATTTACAGTTATTTTATAATCCCCACAAATTCTTATTTTCCCATTAGCCTTAATAATTGGTACAATGGGAGTCCCCCATTCACTGGTATCTACTGGTGAAATAACGTTCTCTTGTTCTAGTCTAGTCAGCTCGGCTTCTACTTTTTCTTTAAGTGTAAAAGGTAACGTCCTAGGTTTAAAGTATTTTGGTACTACATTTTCTTTTAACTTTAATTTAACTGGTGCACCCTTGAAACATCCCAACTTATCCGTAAATACATTTGGAAACTCATTGTACAGTAATTCTACTTGTTTGTTGTTGTTGACAACAGACGGATTGACAGATGTTTGTTTGTTTACCTCTACAGGTGTGTTGTGGCTTCCACTGACAGGCGTGCATGCGTCTGCCGCGCTGCCGCCTGCAGTTGGCACAACCCCCACCATGCTCGTGCGATCGCTGACTGTACATTGTTTACATTACTAGGCACTCTAACTGTTAAATCTAATGCTTGCATCCAATCACGCCCTAACAAGGGATTAGCCCCATTAGCTACGATGTATAAAGCTAATTGTTTCTCTTTACCTTTATGTTGTACATTGACCATAACCTTACCTAAAGGCCTGATCTTTTCATGTGTATATGAACTTAATACTAAGCTAGTTCCCTTGTCTTAAGTCTTTGACACACTAGTCTAAAATCTATTTCCTGTGTTTCCCCATTGTTTTTCCCGTTACCCAGAAAGTCAAACTAAAAATACAGTTACCCCCGGGATACCTTGTAATGTTCGTTCTATTATTCTCTGGAATATTCCCGGTGCTGAAACTGATACCAAAACTTTGGCGATTGTAAGCATTTCAATCCCTTTTTGTGTGCAATTGTACAATACGTTTGACTATCTA
>NW_025790299.1:0-5022 GCF_021130785.1 Homalodisca vitripennis
CTGTGAAATTTGTTTGGCGTTCTTAGGCGGCATATATTCTCTTATACTCCTTGTTCGCTCGGGATCTATAGTTACTGTATTTTTTTTTATTAAGTTCCCCAAAAAGGAGATTTCCTCAAAACAAAACTTTGCTTTCTCTAGGTTTGCCGTTAAGCCATGTTTGCTTAGTCTATTTACAATCTCTCTGACTTATCCTCCTCGGACCCATACATCCCCTGATAATAATTTTTGGAAACTTATGTGATTTTTTGGTTGCAAATAAATCAAGAAACTCATATTATTTTTTTCAAAATTTTTATTTAGGCCTCAGTATGAAATCAAGCATGTCCCCTAAGGGACATTGGGTCCCGGTCAACCTCAAAAAAATCAATGGTATACAAACTGAAACAATAAACATTATTACAAAATAAAACAGGTTGATAGTAATGGATATTGCATTAGTTCTCTACATCTCATGGAAAACTTTATAACAGTTTCTTGCACTATTCAGGCACAGGAAAACCTTACATGTGCTGCACTGCATCCTAGCTTTTTTTGAATCGCAGCCTGGAAATCTGCACCGGTGATCCTTGCTGTCTGGTATCATGGGCATGTGCTTCGCTGCGGTCTTCCTTTGGATGTCAAGAGGGATGTTGACGTGTTTTTTGACGGTACTGGCAGTGGTAAAATATCCACTTCATCGATGTCCTCCTCTGGTGTTTGGTTGTGAATTAGATGGTACGCTAGATCGGTTCTGTATTCGAGGTAGTCCATTCTATCCTTCTTTGGGGTTTGTTCAGCATTATCATACCGCCTTCGCATTATCCAACCGGAAGCAACAACAAAGTCTATCATATGAAAAGTCAGACGTACTGTACATTTTTTTTGTTCTTGCTGATAGACGGTAGTAAGAAATTATGCGATCAAAGAGGTCGACGCCACCCATTTTGGCGGTGTACTGTAAAATTATGTTCTGCCTATCTACATCAATGCATCTCTTCTCCTGCTTTGACCAACGTCTACATTTGAATCCCTGATGATTGCAGAATTCATCCAAGACTCCTGCAAAAAAAAAAATTGTTGTTACAGAGTTATCTAAACAATATTATTTCAATAACCCCCTGTAAACCATTGAAAATACAACCACTAAAGGTGTTAAACAATAATTAACAATATAGTTAATTATTGTTTAACAGTACATTACTGTTATATCGAGTAATTCTATCATTAGTTTCAGTTTTCATTTTTCAAATGTTAAGAAATGTGGCATGGCCGAGACCCAATGTCCCACATAGGGGACATCAAATTTTGCAAGCCCGGCTAGGCTAAAATAACAAGGTAAACTCAAAACCAATAATCACATGTTGAAACACGTACTTTATTTAGTATGTCTAATTTTTATTAGGTCTAAATATAAACAGTTACTTATTATTAGATAATACTTACGTTGAGTGGTATGTGGTAGCCTGTAATCTCGTCCGTCTGCCATCTTGCAATGCTCAAAACAAAGCAATGACTGAGCAGAAATAGTATTCTGGCTATTTCTGCATGCAGGTGAACTCTAGTGGAAACAACTGAAACTATCTGGAAATGTCTACTACATACAGACCGTTTACTGTAGCGTTTTAAAAATTGTCCCCTATAGGGGACGCTGGGTCCGAGGAGGATATACTAAATGCGAATCAAGGTCTTTACTGTACACTAAGATATCATCACAAAAATTTATCACATATTTAAATTTTATATTGTCTAGGACTTTATCCAGATAGGCGGACAATACAGCACTACCAACATGTAAACCAAAGGGTACTCGTTTAAATTTATATTTACCAAATATAGTGCTAAATGAGGTAAGATCTTGACTATCAGGTGATAATGGACATTGCAAAAAACTTTTTCTTAAATCTATTATTGAAAAATATTTGGCTCCACTAAGATGTTGATAATAATTATTTAAATCACCAATGGGAAAATCAATTTTCTGTAACTTTTTATTTAATTCGGTATAATTCACTACAAGTCTGTCCTTTTTGGTTAAAAAGGCTGGACTGGAGTAGGCTGAAGTACTGGGTTCAATTATTCCTTGGTCCAACCAATCCTGTATTATTGTTTTCATCTTATTTACAGTAGGAGGGCTCATAAAATAAGGCCTAATATTTACAGGTGTGGGGTCATTTAGAACTAATCTCACTTCCAAATCTAGAGCCTCTCCTAATTTTGGATTAAAAAAATTTGGAAAATCCCCTATAAGGTTTTGTATCTCAGCCTCAGCTCTAGTGCACCCTATTTTTACATCAATGCTGTTTACTTCATGTTCAAAAGGCTGTTGTCTGACAATAGTTATTTTCTCATTACAATTGAATTTAAAATAACATGAATCTCCATCAAGATCTAAAATTAATTTGCTATTAGATATAAATGGGTTTCCCAATACAATGTCCCATTTTAAATTACCCAATACAATAAATTTTACTTTCCAACAAAATTTAGAAATTTTTATTTGGCATAACAGTAACCAAAACATTTTATTTCAGTGTTATTTGCAGCAAACATTCTATCATCTGACTTCATTAATTTAGAAACATTTTTATTCAACAATAGGCTATCATAAAATTCTTTACTAATTATATCTCTTGTAGCACCAGTATCTAATAAGCAGTTTGTTTTTACATTTTTACCCACTATAGCTTCAATTAAAGGCATATTGTTACACTGTCTAACATTTAGTCTTAAATTAGGTTTTCTATAGTTTAATTTACTCCAATTTTTAATTACCTTACCATAGACTCTTATAAAATAGTGTTTTTCTTTTCTTACTGCATTGCTATTTGTAAAATTAGTATTCTTTGACTTATGAAACCGGGGAGGGATATTTTTAGGTGTTGTGTGTAATACCACTCCCCTATCGACTAGTTTTTTGGATTCCTAAAACAATTTTTTGCTAAGTTACCAGGCCTATTACAATTGAAACATAACTTTGGGTTTTTGACAGTAGGCCTACTTTTTCTAAGTTCAACGTGTGTGGTGGATACATATTGTTAACATATGTCTTACTTAAATTGTCCCTTAAGTTATCATTAAAGGTTATATTGTTACTAGCTATACACACATTTTCCAAATCTGTAAAACAAATGGGATTGTTTTCAAAAATTAACTTATTTCTATCTGTAGGCTTAATACCTCTTTTTATACAAGTTACCAAGTCCTGTTCACTTATGTTACACAATAAAACTTGACTGAGCTCTTTGATGTCATAGATGTATTAATACAGTGGCTCATCAAACCTTTGTGGCCTATAAACTAAATCTAGTCTCTGTCTTTCAATTAGGCCTACAGGGATAAAAGCACTAATTAATTCCCTGTGTAGATAGTTGACATTTGGCATGACAGACTTACACTGTATTATTTTGGCTAAAAGTGGACCTTTTGCATAACATGGTAACAATGCTAAAATTTCATTTTCTGATAGGCTAGTTTCACATTTTAGTTTTAACAAAGTTTTCAAAAAGTTTATTAGCTCAGGTACTACTAAGCCATTTGTTACTGTAAAATTTTGTAAATAACATTCTACAGGGTTGTTTAACTTATTAAACATATTTAAACCAGACATAGGTTGACTAATACAATCATTGTTTGCATTATAAATAGGCATTATAGGCAAAGTGGGGGTACTGGCAGTAGGCTGTGATATTGTTGGTGTACAGAAATAGGGCCTATTTGTTCTTTCACTGCCTGTTCCATAGCCTCATCTTGTTCTAATGATTCATTTAAATTGGCTTCCAACACTTTAAGCTGTTCTAGGTTCACTGTAGGTAGCAAGTTTTTAGCTAACTGTTGTTCAACATTTACTAGCCTACACTTTAAAGCTGATAAAGTTTCACTATGTACAGAACTTAGTTCTAGCTGGTTGTCTAAAAATAAACGGTTTATTAAATGTTTACACTTTTCTTGGAATTTGGTGATTTCTAAAGGTGAACTAGCACTGTTCAATTCACTGCACCCATGTTCTAATAATATCACTTTTTCACTGAGAAGTTTTACTTCCTGATTGTGGTCTATTTTTAATAGGCTACTAGGAGTAGGTAAAATATTGTTTCTCAAACACTGTCTTAAGGACTTTCTGAGTTCATTTACTGTACTGTCACTATTTCATTTAATACCTCTAGATATCAGTTCAAATACCAACTCATCTTTAGACAAATATTCTATTTTAATGGCAGGCATTGTGGCGTTTTCACTCAGTTTCACCCAGTTGATGGCAGAGTAGGCACATCAACAGCAGATTGCGAAATAAAATTATGTGTACCGTATGACGATAACATATGGGGGTGGTGACTTCTGAGGTCGTAGTAATAAATACTAGAAATACAAAGTTTACTTATAAGTTCAGTTTAATTACGGAAACTTAAAAGCACCACTTTTAGATGGGAAAGGAAAAGTTATGTAATGCCACGTTGCTGCCAATTAGAATATAATAACTAAAAAGTATATCTTCTAGGTGGGCCTAAAATATCCAATGTTCTATTGAATTATGCGTACGACGTTTTACTTTACAAAACAATAATATTTCACTTCCCTTCGCAATAGGTAGACTCACAACCCGGGTGTCGGCGTCTTGGCACGAGACATTGAAGCTGTAGTCGAAGAACGGTTATTTCTAGAAGAGGAGTAGAGTTGGGAAGTGGTAGCCATCTATTCAAATAACACGTGAGATACATCAGCTACGTAAACTCGCCTAAAACAAATTCGCGACGGTATTAGCCATTTAATGATACAAATTACTATTTATAACAACGTGCTCGTCGCCATAAGGACGACGCCACAACCTTTATCTATCTCAATCAAGCAAATAAAAGATCTTCAAGGGTAAGTTACTTTACTATTCACACCTTTACTTTACGTTACATTCATTTTATACGTTTTGGCATCAAAGGGCTAAATTAATAATACGAAAAGATAAATTTTACTTACGGACAAAGCGCGCGAGGTCTGATCGGTTACGTAGTTGGGCTGCTACTAAGGGTTAGAAGAAAAAATTCATAC